>NW_024412433.1:10818743-10914581 GCF_014898765.1 Herpailurus yagouaroundi
CCCCCCCCCCCCCCCCCCACTTTAATTTCCTGCATAGAAGTTGGTACATGAGGTCGGGGAGAAACCACCAATTGTCTTAAAGAATACATTAATGTACTAAATGCATATTGGGTGCTTGCTATGATCCAAGCGCTTTCTAAGCACTAAAAGTGTATCAGTGAAGAAAGCAAGAAGGAAGAAACCCTAAGGAGTGAGAGCCCCATGCCATGACCGTCATAAGCCAGGGCTGGCCAAGATAAGGACATACAGATTGCAATTCAGCCTTGCGTGGCGGTGGAGTGTATTGCTTGTGGACAATGGCACTACCTCCCACTGGGCTTCATGGTTCATCTCAACACAGTGTTCAGGCTGTCTCCACACGGGAATCATGGCGATCCAGGGGAACCACGGATAGTGTGAAACTAGAAATGTCACCTAACTACCCCTCAGCCCAGCTGCCTCCTCTTTGAGGGAAGTGAAACGATGCTTTGAAAAGTTCCTGCCAGTTGTGAAATTTAGCATTTCTCAGGAAGCATATGATACATACCAAATGAATTGTACAGACACTATCTAATATAGGATATCAGAACAGGGAAAGAAACAATCCTCGTTTGCGGTTACAAAATTAGATTATCTCTTATCACTGTTCCTGTTATCTGTGTCCTAGAATATTCCTGGAAGATATTCCATGGAAAATGTCTAAATTTTGTCTTTATACAGCACATTAGTATATAAATGCTCAGGAAAAAAACAAAATGAAACAAAACAAAAAACCCAAAACCCTGCACTTATTCTTCAACTGGGTCTAATGAATACATTTTCTAATGAAAACCAACGTAGATAAGATAGGATGTGATTAAGAAGAGGATATCAGGGGAAAAATCAAGGTACAAGGCGCCTGGGTGGCTCAGTTGGTTAAGTGTCCGACGCTTGGATTCCAGCTCAGATCGTGATCTCAGGGTTCGGGTGTTAGAGCCTAAATAAAACTTACAGAAAGAAAAAGGAAAAATCAAGGTATGACCCAGAGATTGTCTGAAGGCATTTGGGGATAAAGAGTTAGAAAGGAGAATAGCAGGGGCACCTGGGTGGCTCAGTCGGTTAAGCGTCCGACTTTGGCTCAGGTCATGATCTCACAGTCCGTGAGTTCGAGCCCGGTGTCGGGCTCTGTGCTTACAGCTCAGAGCCTGGAGCCTGCTTCAGATTCTGTGTCTCCCTCTCTCTCTGACCCTCCCCCATTCATGCTCTGTCTTTCTCTGTCTCAAAAATAAATAAACATTAAAAATAATAATAAAAAAAAGAAAAGAGAATAGCAGAGAGAGCGTAACATTGAGCCCTCATGGCATTTTTGCCATAATCTGACCCTATTAGGTGAATGCTTTGTTTGTTCATGTTTCACTGATGAGCTTTTATTAAAATTGTACATTGTGCTCATATTTAAATTAAATTTTTTTCTTAGTATTCATATTATCTTTGAAAAATATCTTGAAAAGCTTTTCTATAATCATTTTGTTACATATGAAATATGCTCCTAAAATCTCAGTCATATTTCTCCTATCTCTCTCTGTCCTAAATCGTGCCTTACCATCACTACCACTTTTTTTTTTTTTTTTTTTTTTTTTTGCATTTTCAATGCTTTATTCCAGAGAAGCATCAAAAAGAAATTTTTCCTAGGTCCACTATTAAAAAAAATCTGAAAAAGAAAAACCAACGGCAATTTTTGATATGATATTGAAGATGCTTATTAACAGGCTTCCCTATAGAGTTACGCATTTTTAGGTTATAAAATTACAGAGTGGGGAGTCCCGTCCACTTTAGGCCAAGATGGAACAACAGTGGCGAGACTTAGCTTTCTGCCTGAACCAACTTCAAAAGCAGAGAAAACATATAAAGCCATGGTTTCTTCCTTCCTTTCTTTCTTTTTTTAGAACTCTTTATTTAGTGGTTAATCGTGTAGTTATTTTTTAATTCTCATTTTCTAGCCTCATTGTCTTGAGCTCAGAAATAATGCCTGCGTATTTTTTGCATTTTGGAACTTGATACTAATTTTGTTTTGTTTTGGTTGTTTTTTACATTGAGAGGAATATCTTTATTTCTTTTTTTCATATAATTTATTGTCAAATTGGCTAACATACAGTGTGTAAAGTGTGCTCTTGGTTTTTGGGGTCGATTCCTGTGGTTCATTGCTTACCTGCAATGCCCAGTGTTCATCCCAACAAGTGCCCTCACCCATGGCCATCACCCATTTTCCCCTCTCCCCCACCTCCCATCAACCCTCAGAATGTTCTCTGTATTTAAGTCTCTTATGTTTTGCCTCCCTCCCTCTCTGTAACTACTTTTATCCCCTTCCCTTCTCCCATGGTCTTCTGTTAAGTTTCTCAAGATCCACATATGAGTGAAAACATATGAGATCTATCTTTCTCTGACTGACTTACTTCACCCAGCATAACACCTTCCAGTTCCATCCATGTTGCTGCAAATGGCAGCATGCCGTGACAACATGGCATGATTTGCTCAAGAAGTCCTTCATAGCCAAGTTCTTTTATCTATAGAAAATTTGTGTGAATTTGGAGATACCAATGTTATTGATAAAAAATAAAATAAAATAAAATGCAAGTATTCATCTCTAAAGATTGACACCCTAACCATTCTATCTAAGACAAGATATCATGTAAATAACACCTACGAGAGAAGCTGATCATAATTCTTTTATTTGGTAGTATTGTTTGGTGTTTGTTTTAATTTGGGTAAGAGCAAGATACAAACTTGAGGATGAAGGGTCTTGAAGAAAACTTTTACTTAAGATGGTATTTTTATAGTCTGGCATCAGACTTTGACATATGTATTCTCTATCAGCGACTTACAAAGTTGGTAACATTCTTAACACACGATGAGTGCCCTGTCAATCAGCGCTTCAAAGTATAGGGAAGCCTAAAAGATTTCAGATTAGATAAAAATACAACTGAACTTGTGAAAGCAGCATTATCACATTTTTACTTCAAAGGCTAGTCTTTATCCAAAAGGTTTCTATGAACCAGGACCCAAAATGATATACATTTTTTAAATATCCCATGAAACTTCTACCTTTAAAGGTTCATGGGCATTCTATCTTACATTTCTATAAAGAATATTTTTCCCTTTAAAAAGAAAGTTCTTTTGAGATTGGATACCATATTGTTAACTGAAAACATGAATACGTAGTTTGAGTATTTGTAAAATCAGTAATAGAGGAAAAACCTTGTTAAATTTTCAGCACCATTAGCCAAGCTCAATACTATTCATCCATTTGAGGATAGAGTTTAGACTAAATTTCTATGGAATCATGTAGGATAAAGTGATTTCAGCTACCAACTGACCCCATATTCTCCCACTGTGCATTTCATTGCATTGGCTATAGACTAAATCTGCTTAATGAATGTCTTCCCTTCAGTGATCAGAAACTTTGCTTTCTTCCACAAAGATTTTTGTAAGTCCCTGTATCATTGCCCTCACCTAATGGCTCATCTCATCCCATATCTAGATGGTTTACTTATTGGGTTGGAGGAATACAACCCCATCAAATTAAATGAATCTTGGTTCTTGAAGGACTGATTTTGTGCGTATCAGGGATCCCATAGTCCTTTCTCAAAGTGTTAGCCCTACTCATGCATTAATGATTCAGTGGGATTCTCAGGGTTTTTGATATCTATGTAAACAAAAGGAAACAAGGTACTCTTAGCAGGCTCAGTTGGTAGAGCACGCAACTCTTGATCTTGGGGTTGTGTGCTTGAGCCCCATGTGGGTGTTGAGATTACTTAAAAACAAAATAAATTTAAAAAAATTTTTTTAGGGGAACCTGGGTAGCTCAGTCAGTTAAGGTCAGTCTTGATTTCGGCTCAGGTCATGATCTCACAGTTCTGAGTTCGAGCCCCACCTCAGGATCCGGGCTGACGGTGAAGAGCCTGCTTGGGACTCTCTCACTCTCTTCCCCTTCCCCTCTCATGCTGGCTGTCATGCGTTCTCTCTGTCTCAAAATAAATAAAAATTAAAAAAAAAAAACTTCCAGCTTTTGATACCTTGTCCTAAGGCAGCATTTCTCAAAGTATAGACTGATCATCTACATCAGACTTGATCATCGCTCTAATCAAAAAGTGCGGATTTCTAGACTACCCCTAATCTCAAAACCATTGCCTATATTTAAGTAGGGTGGAGGTGATTATGGGGCATGCTCAAGTCTATAGTCCTAGGAAGCTGGATTCAGTTCCTCACATTTTCAGTCCCACTTCATTCTACTGATGGACACGGTTATTAAGACCACTTTCATGTCAGAGAGACCACTTTGTGTTTTCTGTTCCAAGGATATTAATTCAACTGGAAATGAAACATGAGAGCAGGGAGGGAAATCTGTAGTTGACAACATAGTTTTGAATGAAGGAACCCAAGAACGTGAGTCTTTTATGTCCATAACATTGTTGAATGTGCTCCAGGTAGGTGTGAAATGATAACAAAATAGGGCTGGACTATTGCCTCAAGTATAAAGTGGATAATGGCAAAGGAGAACCAGTGGGAAACCGTTTAAAATACTTCAAGACTTCCAACATGACAAATTTTCTAAGATTGGGATTTAAAATACCCCTTGTCTTGTCTTATTCCCACGATTAATTTTTCATATTCATATTCATGTTTGATTAAATACAAATTCTGTTTCATTCCTAGAAATGGCAGGTCTCTGTACTCAGCCCCTCTAGTTAACAAAAGCTTGGACTTTGGACCAAGACTGTGACTCAGTCCCAGCTCTTCCACTTAAAACCATCTGAACTTGGGTTTTTTATTTCAATGAGTCTCATTGTAACTTTTCACAATAAAATAAGGTTACGTATCGCTTCCTAGAGTCATGGTAAAGACAAAGGTATGTTACTATATAACATACAGTATACTATATAACATACTAAGGTATGTTAATATATAATAGCAACTACCAAAGCCCTTGGCACGTTGGAGACACCCCATCACTGTTCCTGGTAGCGTTGCCCGCCCTCCCTCTGTGCAGGGTCCTGTGATGACAGCAGACAGAGCCACTTCGTGACTGCTATTTTTATCTGTTATGAAAATCTGTAGTTGTGAACTAGATTTCAAAAGATAAACTTAGATAGTGGGTTTTCTTTCGCTCCCAATAAGAATCTTGAATATGCTGCAGATAAATGTAAAGTGACAGCAAAACGGCTCGAATATTGGTTGCTTTGTGAGTAACTAGCCAGTAGGTAATGGTGGAGCATGTTTATGTCTCCTTAATTTCCGTTGTATATTCCAGGATCACAATTAGAGCTTAGGCTGAATATTTTAATTGGGGAACTGGGAGCTATTTTGGACTCTTTCTGAGATTTAGTGTGTAAAGATACACTAAGAAATCTTAAGGGTTTAATTCATGCTGTTACAGTGCCCAATTTCAAATGCAACCTGGGAACAAGAGTTTATCATTTATACTAGAGTTCTCACACTCGATATCTAGAAGTAATTGCATTTTCTTTCACTGAATAAGGAGAATACATAATAATACATTATTTATTATATATTATATTATTACATATTATATATTATTATTATATATGTAGAAATATATAGTAATATATAGTAATATATATGTGTGTACATATATATATATATATATATATATTTATTTTAGTATCTGTGGGTGGTCCACAAACTTTAGGCCTTGGCTAGACATGATAGAAGGTTGTACCTTCTGGAAAGTGATTATACTAATTTAATTTTGTAAGCATCTAGTAAAATCTATCCTTTGCTGGTTAGATATATTTATTATTTTTGCAAATTGAGCAAATCCTCTTCCCCACAAAAAAAAATAAATAAAGGATACAGGAGTCCCTTTTCCAATTTAAATATGAGAAGGAGTCCTTAACCACTATTGTACAGCATTAACATAACCAGTTTTGCTTTTAAAAATTCCGAATTCAAATGTACATTATTGGCTTTCATCATATCATCAACTCCATTGTTTTCAAATACTTTCCTCGGGTTCTGACAATTACATGCATCTTTCCTTTTAATCTTTTATTTTTCTTTTTAAAAATATTTTAATGTTTATTTATTTTTGAGAGAGAGAGAGTGAGAGCATGAGCAGGAGAGGGTCAGAGAGAGAGGGAGATGCAGAATCCGAGGCAGGCTCCAGGCTCTGAGCTGTCAGCACCAGAGCCCGATGCCAGGCTCGAACTCATGGATCACAAGCCGAGCCGAAGTCTGGCACTTAATCCACTGAGCCACCCAGGTGCCCTAATCTTTTATTTTTCATCAGCCTCTTAAACCAAATGCCTTGCCCAAATGTCATGACCATCACCCCTTTACCCCTGATATCAGCTAAAATAATGCTTAAAAAATAGCAAAATGAGTATCATTCACTAAAGTTAATATATTATTCTAGCTCTTAAGTGTTTCATTAGTGTCTGAGAGAGATATTAGCGTTTTTTCAATGTTTGTCTTATTTACTATACAAGTCATATTTCAGTTACTACACAAGTCACGTACAACATGAGAAAATAAATTTGAAATATTTTGACCAACTAAATATGTAACAAGTGAGAATAATGCTGGATAGTTTTATTATTTAAATGGCAATCCACTATGCAGAAAACAGTTAACAGAGCAGGTCTGTTAACAGTTCATGGTTAGAAAAGGTTGCCTTCTAGGTTGCCTCTAGGCTCGCTCTTGGCGAGTCTTCTGAAACTTTCCTTAACTGTCAGGTTGTTTTCTTATGCCCAAAAGTTTGCACATACAATGTGATTTATCATTAAGATTTGTGGGAGGCTGAAATTTTGCAAGTTGCTAGCAGAGAAGGTGACACGGGTGACCTGTTTCAAATGGGCTTTCCTGGGCAGAAGCGTCGCATATATATATTGCTGCATTTCTGCTACTGGGGGGTGGGGGGGAGAACGTGTCCGGTGTGACCACTTAAAGGAAAGAGAGGACATAGGAAGGTGAATGTGTTTTTAACCAGACTCCTGCTGTATTCTTTTCCCTTACAGACCAGCTGTGTTTGTGTGCTCTGTTGACATAATCATGACTCCATGCCGAATCTCCAAGGTGTTCTAGCAAACCACTGAAGACATGGGTGGTCTTAGAAACCCCCTAAAGAGTTACCTAATTGCATAAAATACTAATCAGTATAAAATAAAACAATAAAACATGCCTTTTTCAATCCCTCAACAAAGAAATCGTAACTTCTTCCTCTCTTTTTCTCATAACATGTGTGTTGCCCTGCTTAAAAATCTGCCATCACTCTCAGGTTGATTAAGGGTCTGAGTTCAGCTCAGGTCATGATTTCACGGTTCGTGAGTTCAAGCCCTGCATCAGGCTCTCTGTGGTCAGCACGGAGCCTGCCTTGGATTCTCGCCCCCACCCCCACCCCCGCCCCTCCCCTGCTCGCTCGCTCTCTCTCAAAAATAAATAAATATTTTAAAATATATTTAAAAAAAAATCTGCCATCACTCTGCACTGTACTTAAGACCCTAACTCTTCATGAACATCTACCAATGTCGTCCCCAACCTAGTCTCAATTCCCCTGTCCCCTTGCTCACTGGCATCCAGCCATGTTCTCCACCCCAGAAGAGAATCATGCATTATATCCACTCTCCAAATGGGCCTGCTTCTCTTCTCCATTTTCCCGGTGCAATTCCCAATTCACTAAAACTCATTTAACCTGAGGCACAATTGGAAAATGGAGGCATTGGATAACCTCCAGCTCTGGTACGTACCTTCCTCATGATTATCTATGAGCTGCAGGACACCTAAAACTAAAGCTTAGCTGGCAATTTCTTTATAAACCATAGCAGTTGGCATGACGTTTGCCACGATGGGAACATACACAGCTTTTATCACTCACTTAAGATGTGTTGACTAAAAATAAAGGTGCCTTTGACTACCCATGCCTGAAGCCACAAAGAGATCTATTACAACTTACGTACCAAGACCCCTGGGACAGGTGGCTTCCGGGTCTGCTCAGGGACTCTGCAACATCAGACCACCAAGATGACATTTGTGCGTTTCTCTTAGCCTGCCCCTTTTAATTACTAACGCAGACATCACGCAACTAACTACACTCACACAGAAACCAGGGGTCAGGTGATGTATTGGTAGTAAAAGAGGTTTTTCTTCACAGGCTGGCTCTCTCTTTTTTCAGGAATCAGAATCTTCCGTAAGAGCTGGCTTCTCTTATAATGCATTATTGGCCCAAGTAGCAGGCATGCCCTCTCTGTACCAATCCCGGTGAGAATAAAGAACATTCACAAGACTGGCTCAGACCAGGGGCACCTGGGTGGCTCAGTTGGTTAGGCAACTGACTCTGGATTTCAGATCTCATGGTAGTGAGATCGAGCCCCACGTCGGGCTCTTTGGTGACAGTGTGGAGCCTGCTTGGGATTCTCTATCACCCTCTTTCTCTCTGCCCCTCCCCTGCTCATGCTCACACTCTCTCCCTCTCCCCCTCCCACCCCAGCTCTTTCTCAAAATAAATAAATAAACATTTAAAAACAAAAAGGACTGGCTCAGACTAATCATAACGTGACCCCAGTGACCGGAGGAAAGACTTGAGCATGTTGCTACCAAATGAAGTAGAAATTGTGTTAGCACTCACTGTTGGGTAGGCCAGGGATTTGGGCTCTCACAGTGCATCAGAAAAATCTAATTAGAGCACAGATCTAGAGGCCCAGCCTCTCGGGTTTCTGCTTCAGTAGGTCCAATGCGGAACCCGAGAACCTAAATTTCTAGTGAGTTCCTAGATGGTACTGCTGTTGCTGCTCTGGGAGGCAAAGGTCAGCCTCTACCATGCACTCCATAGGTTCCAGGTGACGTGAAGGGTTATCAAGTTATTTACACACATAGGGAAGGACTGGTCCTGATTTCATATACAGATATAGACAAGGTTTAGCACTGGCCTCACCTATAGGTATATGCAAGGGTTAATATTAGCCTCTCAGTCAAAGTGGGAACAGAAACTAGATCAATTCCAAGTTTATAGTTTTTAAATCAGTATTGCGGGGCACCCGGGTGGTTCAGTCAGTTAAGCGCCTGGCTTCAGCTCAGCTCATGATCTCATAGTTTTCGGGTTCAAGCCCTGCATCAGTTTCTCTGCTGTCAGCGCAGAGCCTGCTCTGGATCCTCGGTCCTCCTCTCTCTCTGCAACCCCCGACCCCACTCTCTCATACTCTATCTCTCTCAAAAATAAACATTTAAAAAATACATAAATAAAAAATAAAATAAAATCGATGTTGCAATATGCTTCAATATATATGCGTCAAATATGTAGTGGACCAAACTATAAAATAACACACCCTTTCTTTGTGCAAAACAGATCAGCTCTTTAACTCAAAATATTAGCCAGTCCAGATCATTCAAAATAATAGGAGTTCTTTTAAGAAACTTAAATGCAACATAATGCTGGATTTTTCTCCAAATACCTGAATACATAAAATGGTAAAGATAATAATGTTTTATGTTTTCTAAACATACATCATAGGAATTAGAATCTTGGCACGGGTTCATCTCAAACCAAATAGAAGGCTGGAAAATCAGCCTGATGAATACATGTTTATTGCTAGAGTTTAAGAAAATTGAGTATCATGTCTAAGAGGCTATAGAATGTATGCAAAAAAAATGATTTGGATACATTATGTAGAATAAGCTTTGTATTACAATAGGTAGATATGAAAGTAGTAGGTAATATTATTAAAGAATATCTATTAGTACGATATGCTATTAATAAGAACTTGTTGATTTTCTATTATGTATCTAGTGTGGCGGTAATGTCCTGCTATGTGTGTGGGCAATGCATAGAGGCAAAAAATTTTACCCATATGAAGTGTCTAAGCGATAAAGGCACCAGGAAAGAGATATTTATTTATTTTTTCAAGTTTATTTATTTTGAGAGACAGCAAGAGACAGAGAGAGTATGAGTGGGGAGGGGCAGAAAGAGAGAGGGAGATGGAGAGTCCCAAACAGACCCCACAGCTGTCCTGATGCAGGGCTTGCACTCACGAAGCATGAGATCATGACCCGATCCAAAATCAAGAGTCAGCCACTTAATCGACTGAGGCACCCAGGCTCCCAGAAAGAAATACAGTCGTAAGCTCAAATAGTATGATAAAGAGTATGCATGTACCTTGAAGTAGATGAGAAGGGTTCCACGGAGGACAATTTCTGCCTCGGGTAGGAGAGGTTACTTAGAATTAAGGGAAAGGGAAGGATTTTAAGTTAGAGGGGTAAGAATACGCAAAAAAAATATTTAAAAAGTTAGAGAATAAGGACGAAGTTTGGGTGATTCTAGGGTGAGAATTATAAACAATTAAGAGCATACTGGCTTCTAAAGTCATTGCTTTATCCCAGTGAACTACAAATACGAGTAAACAAGCCTATGGCGAAAACCTATTCAACTAAACGTTTTCCCAGGGCAGATTTCTGAGGTTAGGATTTCAGGATTAAAGAGCTATTGAGTTCAGTAATAATAAGTTCTATATAAAATAGAGAAATGCTTTGCTGTGCCATAAGGGATTATCTTACAAATACACATCATATTTTATATCTGTGAGGAGCCAGAAAGGCCCATCTGTGCCCCAGATATTATTTAACCATCTAGAAAGAACCCAGGTTCTGCCTGAGCCCTATATTTGGATAAACACTTATGACCCTGTATAATTAATTGCTGTTTTGTCATAGATACTTTAATCTTCTTCTTTGTAAACCCTATAGTTTTGGTGATTTTTACTAGTACTTCCTACACATTGCCCGCGTTCTTTACGTAAGAAATCCGGACTCATATCATAAAATTGCTTTAAATTTTATTTCAGAGATAAGGAAGGGAAGAAAGACTTTCTCTTTTTTTCCTTCATGCACCTCTGCATTGTTTGAAAACTTTAATAAGCATTTGTTATTTTGATAAATATCTAAACAAATAACTTTTTACTGTGGTAAAATATGAGTAACATAAAATTTATCACATAACTGCTTTCCATGTACAATCCATTGGCATTAAGTGCATTCATTTTGCTGTGCATTCATCATGATTTTCACATCCAGAACTTTGGCATCATCCCAAACTGAAAATCTATACCCATTAAGCACGGACTCCCTCCCCTCTCCGTTCAGCAGCTAGAAACCATTATTCTACTTTCCGTCTGTATGAATTGGACCACTCTTGGCGCCATATCTAAGTGACCTACAATATTTGTCTTTTTCTGTCTGGCTTATTTCACTTATCATGGTATTTTCATGATTCATCCATGTGGTGGCATGTAGCAGAATTCCATTCTTTTTTAAGTCTGAATATTCCGTTATAACTACACTACATTTTGTTTATCCATTCGTCCATCAGTGGACACTTGGGTTACTTCC
Organism: Herpailurus yagouaroundi; assembly: GCF_014898765.1. Classification (NCBI taxonomy): domain Eukaryota; kingdom Metazoa; phylum Chordata; class Mammalia; order Carnivora; family Felidae; genus Herpailurus; species Herpailurus yagouaroundi. The sequence goes on from NW_024412433.1 coordinate 10,830,096, forward strand.
ACTTTTTGACTACTGTGAATAATGCTGCTACGAACATGGGTGCACAAATATATGTTTATGTTCTTGCTTCCAATTCTTTTGAGTGTAAATTCCAGAAGTGGAATTTCTGTGCTTAAGTTTCTGAAGAACCACCATATTGTTTTCCATAGCACTTACACCATTTTACGTTCCCACCCGCAGTGGACAGAGCTCCAGTTTTTCCACATCCTCGCAAATACTTGTTATTTTCTGTGTTTTGTTTTGTTTTGTTTTGTCGTTTCTTTAATAGTAGCCATTCTAATGGATGTGGAGTACTATCTCATTGTGGTTTTGATTTGTATTTCCTTCCCAATTAGTGATGTTGAGCATCTTTGCATGTGCTCACAGGGCCATTTTTTTTTAATCTTCTTTGGAGACATGTCTATTCAAATTCTTCACAGATTTTAAAATTGGATTGCTAGTTATTTTGGTGGTTTTCATTCCTTTGCTTGTGGATATCCAGTTTTCCCAGCACTGTTTGTTGAAAGGCTGCTATTCCCCCACCGACAGTCTTGTCAAAAATCATCTGGCCATGCCTGCAAAGCTTTATTTCTGTGCTCTCGATCTTATTCCATTGGCCTAAAGGTATGTCTTTATGCCATTACCACACTGTTTTGATTATGGTAGCTTTGTAGTAAATTCTGCAAACAAGAAGTTTCAGTTCTCCTAGTTCGCCCTTTTTCAAGATAGTTTTGGAAAGTACTTATTCCTGTCATTTTGCTATTTTTTTCTATATATCTTAGAGCTTTATTGTCCCTCCTTTCCTGCTTTACTTTCTACTTAGTGTGTATTTGATTTTTCATCGTGAAATTTTTAACTTCCCTTCATATTTTCTTTCTATGTATATTCTCTAGCCATTATCTTTGTGGTCACAACAGGGATTACCTTCAAAAGCCTAAAATTAAAACACCTCTATTTGAATTCACACCAGTTTGATTTCAATCACATGCAAAAACTCCACTCCTTCACAGCTCTGTGAGCTACTCCCTTTGAGTAACTGATCTCATAAATTCTACCTTTATACTTTGTGTGTCCAAAACACGTAACAATTTTTGATGCATTAGTCTCTTAAATCATGTAGAAGTTTCACAAACCAAAATTACAATAACACTAGGAACGTACTAGTTAACTCTAATATTTATGCTGAAGCTAAATCTGAGCATGATTTATGAATTTTAATATTCAGAAAGCTTTGGTATAAATATTTATAACAACTAAATATGAAATGACAGCTGGAATTTATAGTTATTTATAGATTAATTGTTTCACTTAATATTATACAGGTAATAGAAATAAAATCAAATTTTATTTAGAGTATTTCCGGGGTGCCTGGGTGGCTCAGTTGATTAAGTGCCTGACTTCAGCTCAGGTCATGATCTCATGGTTGGTGGATTCGAGCCCACATAGGGCTCTATACTGTCATAACAGCTCAGAGCCTGGAGCCTGAGGCCTGCTCAGATTTTGTGTCTCCCTCTCTCTGCCCCTCCCTGGTTCATGCTCTTTCTCTCTCACTTTCAAAATATAAATAAACATTAAAAAAAATTTAGATTATTTCCACAGAACATATTATATAAATCATGGTTGGGCAAATCACTCTATTACAGTAAACTGATATATTTTAGTTTTAAATCTCTTCTCACAGGATAATTGATTTTTGTGTTTAAATTTCAATAGCAATATTTAAGATCTACAAAACGTTCTCAATTCTGTGATGAATGTCTTCAATATGTTTTGAAGTCTTAGGAACAAATAATAGAAAAATATATTAAATAAAAGTCACTAGGAAAGTATATACACTGAAATACATATCATATTGGAGCTCAACCTCAGAAGGACAGTTCTGCTTCCGGTGAATATTTTTCTACCTAAAACAAGCATTTTTCTTTTTTTCTTTCTTTCTTCTTTTTTTTTTTTTTTTTATGAAGCTTCGGTTTTAATTTACTTGCACTATTAAAAAGCTAAAATGCTTTGTTTCACAATCTTTCCACTGTATTTTAAAACAGGACAATATCTACAAAAGTATTTTTATGAGACTTCTGGTTGAAATGTGTTTATTTAGACCGTTTTTATTTCAGCAAACTTCAGGGTTTACAGTCAAGTAGACAACTGGATCCTAATTCTCAATTCAAGCATTCCTTACATGAGTGTAATTGGAAGCAAACTAGAAAGTACAATCCAAATCTAGGATGAAAAAATATATGTATATATTGTTTCCTGAAGGGAAGTGCAAACAGAAATGATTCCATCACCGAATCAAAATACAAAAGTCAAAAAGCAGCTACCAAAGTGAAATAGTTGTCATGGATAGGATTCAGATCCCATTAATATCGTTAATTTAAAAAGCTCGTATAGGGGCGCCTGGGTGGCGCAATCGGTTAAGCGTCGGACTTCAGCCAGGTCACGATCTCGCGGTCTGGGAGTTCGAGCCCCGCGTCAGGCTCTGGGCTGATGGCTCAGAGCCTGGAGCCTGTTTCCGATTCTGTGTCTCCCTCTCTCTCTGCCCCTCCCCCGTTCATGCTCTGTCTCTCTCTGTCCCAAAAATAAATAAACGTTGAAAAAAAAAATAAAAAAAATAAAAAAATAAAAAGCTCGTATATTCCCAAAAGCATAGAGCAAAGCATTGATGGCACATAAAAGAGATTATTACCCAGACCCACCCTTAAGGATAGTCGTGGTAATGCCGCCCCAGCCACAACTGGTTCCCTTGGTTTCCTTTCTAGGGCTGAGGATAATACATGAAGGGAGAAATGCATAAACAGGTTAAGGCTGTGGGCCCAAATTCTAATATGGCTGCCACACACACCCAAGCAATTCTCTGGACACTGGCTGGATACCCAACCATTCAACTTAATTGTGACACTATCTCTCTGAAGATGGCGTCGGATCCCTAAATTAGGGCCCCATCCTACAAGACCGCCCCCCACTTCAGACCTCAGTCACAAATCCAGGTTATCAGCTGTGCTTTTGGCTTTTTAGGGAAGCATTTTTACATAGATATGATTGATTAAATTCAATCTCTACTCCCTCTCCCCTCCCTGGAAGTCAGGGGACTGAAAAGTTTCAACCCTCTAATCAAAAGGTTGGTTCTCCTGGTAACCAAAGGTGTGTTACAAAGACACCTCATTAACATAACAACAGGCACTTTTTTTTTTTTTTTTTTTTTTGCTCTCATCATTTAGGAAATTACAATGGTTTTAAGAGCTCTTGCCAGAAATGGGATGAAGATCAGATATGTATTTCTTATCATAACTGACAATATCACAGGGACACCTCAGTCAGCTAAGCGTCCAACTCTTGACTTCGGCTCAGGTCATGATCTGGAGGTTCCTGAGATGAGACCCAAGTCTAGCTCTGCCCTTCAGATTCTCTCTCTCCCTCTCTGTCTATCCCGCCCCTGCTTGCACACACTCTGTCTTTCCCAAAATAAATAAACAAACTTGAAAAAAAAAAAAAAACAACCGACAAAGACGAGCACACACAAAGAGCTCATCAATAATAGAGTTACTTAAAAATGAAATCTAGTGAAACAAAAAAAAATTAGATTTTGAATTAAAAAATTCAACAGATGGCCTAAATATCAGTTTATAAATCGTCGAAACATTTAGTGAACTGGAAGGTATAGAACCAGAAGGTATATCAGAAATTACACAGAAAGAAAGACAAATACCATATGATGTCTCTTCTGTGGGATCTGATCCCCCCCAAAAAACAAGCTCATAGAACAGACTGATGGCTGCTAGAAGCAGGGAGTAGAGGTGTGAGAAATGGGTGAAGGGGGTCAGAAGGTAAGAAGGAAAAAAACCTCTTAGTAGATGGACTAGATGGGAACTTCCCCAATAGGAACACACAGCAAACATGATACTCAGTGGTATAAAATGGTAGTCCCACAAAGATAGAGAAAAGATGATATTATCTCCTACCTTCAGTATTATTCCGAAGACCTACTAAAAGTCTTACTAAATAATAAATTTGGTGCAAGAAAAGCAATACAAAGATTAAAAGAAAGATTCAACCGAAATTGAATTGAACTTCCAATTGAAATACAATTATTTGTTAACAATACCATCGTCCAGATAGAAAACGCAAGAAAGTCAAATAAGAAATTATCAGAAAGTATTGGATTCATAAGAAAGATTGAAAGAAAAAACAAAACGAAACAAAACAAAAAACAACCCAGGATCCCATTCATTACTGCCACACACAAAAATTCTAAAATACTTAGGCCTACGTTTCAAGAGATAAGATATAAGATGAAAAGAAAATTATAGTAGATGATTGAAGAACATAAAAGGGGCTCCTGGGTGGCTCAGCCGGTTACATGTCCTACTTCTGCTCAGGTCATGATCTTATGGTTCATGACTTTGAGCTCTACATCAGGCTCTGGGCTGACAAGTCAGAGCCTGGAGCCTGCTTTGGATTCTGTGTCTCCCTCTCTCTCTGCCCCTCCCCTGCTCATTCTCTCTCTCTCTCTCTCTCTCTCTCTCTCTCTTTCTCTCAAAATGAAATAAACATTAGAAAAAAAAAAGAACATAAAAGAAGACCAAAAGAAATGGAAAGACATTCTAGCTGCTGGATGAATTTTGTTATTGTATAAATTTTCCCTTAAATTAATCCATAAATTCAATTCAATCTTAATCAAGATTTTAATTGGGATGCCTTGGTGGCTCCTTAGGTTCGGTGTCTGACTCTTGATTTCAGCTCAGGTCATGATCTCATGCTTTGTGAGTTCGAGTCCCACATCGGACTCTGTGCTGACAGTGCAGAGCCTGCTTGAGATTCTGTCTCCTCTCTCTGTCCCTCCCCTGCTCACACTCTCTTTCTCTTTCTCTTAAAATTAATAAATGAAATTATTTAAAAAATTTTAATTGAATTTTTTAATAGAACTTGTTAAGTTTATTTTAAAGTTAATATGGATTGTTTCTAAAAAGTCAGATAAGAAACTGGTATCATTAGTTGCCTCTCAAGGGAGAACTGAATCACAGAATATATGGAAAGAAGACTTATTTACTTACTCTTTATCCTCCTGTGTTTTTGTATATAATATCATGTATATTTATTCCCCAGACAATAAGCGTAATAAAAATAAAATATAGGCTTCATGTGAGGTCAACCTATTCTTTAAAAAAAAAAAAGAAAAGAAAAAAGATGCTTTTGAAAAAAATGCAATGATGGCAAATAGGAAAATATATAATAAATAAATCCATAATGTTAGACTTGGTATTGAGACAGAATTAGTTGAACACATCGATGGAGCAGAATAGAGTTAAAAACAGAGTCATGGATATATGGCAATTCTCTTTATGTTAAAGGTGGCATTTTAGGGGCGCCTGGGTGGCGCAGTCGGTTGAGCGTCCGACTTCAGCCAGGTCACAATCTCGCGGTCTGTGAGTTCGAGCCCCGCGTCGGGCTCTGGGCTGATGGCTCGGAGACTGGAGCCTGTTTCCAATTCTGTGTCTCCCTCTCTCTCTCTGCCCCTCCCCCGTTCATGCTCTGTCTCTCTCTGTCCCAAAAATAAATACACGTTGAAAAAAAAATTTTTTTTTAAAAAGGTGGCATTTTAAATCAATGGATAGGGGCACCTGGGTGGCTCAGTCGGTTGGGCGGCCGACTTCGGCTCAGGTCAAGATCTGCGGTCCGTGAGTTCGAGTCCCGCTGCGGGCTCTGTGCTGATGGCTCAGAGCCTGGAGCCTGTTTCCGATTCTGTGTCTCCCTCTCTCTCTGCCCCTCCCCCGTTCATGCTCTGCCTCTCTCTGTCCCAAAAATAAATAAACGTTGAAAAAATAAAAAAAAAACAAACAAATCAATGGATAAAATAATGGGCTATTAAATAAATATTGAGCCTCTTAGTTCCCTCTCTGTAAAATGAAGATAGTGACTTCATAGGATTCTTGGGAGGATTAGTTGAAATAATGTTAAAAAAAGGAAAAAAAGAAAAAAAAGAAGAGAAATGAAGAGACAGAATGCATCACAGAGTCAGAAAAGTGACAAATGTGAACAAATCTCAATAGATATGAAGGATAGAATGAGAATGGGGTACATATATCTAACAGCAATTTCATCAGGAGAGAGAAGCAACATTTGAAAAGATAAAAAATGAAAATATTCTAAACCGATGAAAAACATTAATATATATGTGAATACTATACACTCATGATGATAAATTAAATCCCGAAACTAATAGGGTAAACATTGGAAAGAACAACTGGAAACTAATTAAACTTTTATCTTTTTTTTTTTTTTAAGTTTACTTATCTATTTTGACAGAGAGGGAGAAAGAGAGAGAGAGAACACCAGCACACGTGCGAGCCATGGAAGGGCAGAGAAAGAGGAGAGAGAGAGCCTCCCAAGCAGGCTCTGTGCTGATAGCATGAGGCTTGATCTCACAAACAATGAGATCATGACCTGAGCCAAAATAAGAATCTGATGCTCAACCGATTGAGCCACCCAGGCACCCCTAGAAACTAATTAACTTTAATTTGCCGATGATATAATTATCTACATAACCCCCTAAAATCTACAAGTTATTAAGATAATAAAGACAATTTAGAAAGGTGGTTAGATATGGAATAGACATAAAAAACTAATTGTATTTCTAATACCAGCAAAACCCAGAAATTTAAAAAAAATCCAATTTATAATAAAAATAAACACCAAAATGAATCAAAGAATTCATCAAATAAATGTAGGCATCACCTACATAAAGAAAGTCATATAATTTTATTCAAATATATTTAAGTGGGCACCTGAGTGGCTCAGTCAGTTTGGTGACAGACTCTTGATTTCAGCTTAGGCCATGATACCATGGTTTGTGAGTTCGAGCCCCACATTGGACTCAGAGCTGGGATCCTCTCTCTCTTTTCCTCTCTCCTCTCTCTCTGCCCCTTCCCATTTTGCACACACACTCTCTCTCTCTCAAAATAAATAAACTTTAATATGTATGTGTTAGTTAATTAATTAATTAATTAATTTATTTATTTAAGAGATCTAAACACATAGTTCTTTTATTAGATAGGTAGAATGTTTTTTCGATATTCCCCAACTTGATCCAAACATCCAGTATAATTTCGATAAAAATCCCAGTAGCATTTTATGTGAAACTTGACAAAAATATTTGAAAATGTATTTGACAAAGCAAAGGGAGAAATATACTCAAAACAATCCTCAATAATAAAAATAAGAAAATGGGGCTTTCTCTATCAGACATAAACACCTATACAGCCATATTAGTTAATACAGCTAATTTTAGGGGCACCTAGGTGGCTCAGGTCATGATCTCACAGTTCATGGGTTTGGGCCCTGCTTTGGGCTCTGTGCTGACAGCTCAGAGTCTGCTCCAGATTCTGTGTCTCCCTCTCTCTCTGCCCTTCCCCTGTTCGTGCCCTCTCTCTCTCTCAAAAATAAATAAACATTAAAAACATTTTTTAAAATATAGTTAATTTTAGTGCAGCATTTCACAAATGAATCACAGAGTCCAGAAAATAAGAATTATTGTATGTGTAAAAAATAGCATTAAAAATTACTAAGAAATGGAGTAACTATTCGATACATGAACGTTAGATATTAGGGTGCACAACAGAAAAAATGATCAAAGACGTGAAAAAAGTTTTATATAGAAGAATAAATGCGTATGGCTGACATATGAAAAGATGCTCAATTTTGTTGTACATCTTGGATCTTAGTGATCTACGAAGCGCACGTTAAGATCACAGTGAGTTGCTATTTCACATTCATTAGACTGACAAGTACTTAGGAACTTGACAAACATCAGCTGTTGTAATGGACATGGAGGGACAAGAACACGTGCTCTTGTGGAAGTTGTAACTGGTCCAACCACTTTGGCAAACAACTCACATTCTACTTTGTAGGAAATAGAAAGACAGATACATCCATGGCTCAGCAAATTCTTATCCTAAAGAAACTCCTGCATGCTGTATACCATGAGAAGGGTACATGAAATATTCCAAATGCCTCGGGGAGACAAAAGTCCATCCACTGGAAAGAGAGACAAGTCAAATCAGTGTTTTTGTACAATCACCGTGGAGTATTATACAGCAATGAAAACAAATGGGTCTCATTTACAACTGACTGAGAGGAATTTTAGAAATATCACATCGAATTAAAAACACAAGATCTGGGAGACTACATACGAGTCTCACCGAAAACAAAAACAAAACCAAAAACACCTAATCACTGTATTGGTAAGCATAATTACATACGTGCTGAGATTATTTTTTAAAATAAGGAATTGATGAACATAAAATGAAAAGTATTAGTACCTCTAAGAAAGAGCCAGGGAATGAGGGGAGGAGGCCACACACAGATGAAAGTTGTTCTTCAAAGATATTTTCCTAAATGTTTATCAATCTATTTTGAGAGAGAGAGAGAGAGAGAGAGAGAGAGAGAGAGAATCCCAAGAAGCTCAACGCAGGGCTTGATCTCACAAAATATGAGATCATGGCCTGAGTGGAATCAAGCATCAGACGCTCAACCGAGTGAGTCACCCAGGTGCGCCTCAAGGGTATTGATTATATAATTTTGCCTTTCATGGGAAAAAAAAAACCTCTTTCGTAAGGAACCTATATACTGAGTTTCCATTCCTAAACACAGAAAATAGAGCTAGTGTTTGGTTCTCATTAGGTCCCCTGGGAAGCTCAGTCAAACGTTATAAAAACAAGAAATCATCCTGTAAAGTGGATATACCTGATAATATAAAAATACCAATATGTTGGGGGGAGGGGGGAAGACTTGCCTTCCCAGAAAACCTACTTGCAATGATAACATTTTCCTAGAGTTTCAGTTGGCCTTCTAATTGGAGGCCGCATGGTTTTAAGTGGCAATTTGTCTAGTCAAAGTTTTCTGGCTCAAGGCTGGCATTAGGAAGGATTACTGGAGGTTATGTACATGGTGATGAAAGACAAATAGTAATTAAAAAAAGAAACCAAAACAACAACAACAAAACACATGTGGTGACTCACTGGGTTGGCCAGAAACATCTGTCACTGAAATAATAGAATGTAGTGACAGGGAGTTCTTCCAAAGATAAAGTTAAATTTTTCTATGGTCTTTTTTTTTTAAGTTTATTCATTTATTTTGACAGGGGGTGGGTGTGCAGACAGAGAGAGGGAGAGAGAGAGAATCCCAGCCTGAAACAGGTGGAGCTTGATCTCAGGAACCATGAGATCATGACATGAGCTGAAATCAAGAGTCAGGTGCTTAACCCACTGAGCTACCCAGGTGTCCCCAAAACTTTCTATGGTCTCAAACAGGAATGAGTTTAGAATGTAGTTGAAATGTCAGTCTTTTTATGAGCCAATTCATGGAGCCTATTAATCATTTCTGATTCAAGATCAGTATTAAAATTTTGGACTGTAGGGGCCCCTGGGTGGCTCAGTCAGTTCAGCGTCCGACTTCGGCTCAGGTCATGATCTCACAGTTCATGAGTTTGAGCCCCGCATTGGGCTCACTGCTGTCAGCCTGTCAGTGTAGGGCCCGCTTCAGATCCTCTGCCCTCCTCCCTCTGCCCCTCCCCCACTTGCACTCTCCCCAAAATAAGTCATATTTGAAAAAATCATCTTGGACTCAGGGAGAGAAAGGGAACAAGGGTCTAAATATTTATGTGTTGAAGACTGGTTGATCCACCTTCTTTGCATTTCTCTATAACTGGGCCAAAGCTTTTCCTCCTGCTATTGCTCAGAAAATTGTAGGGTACTGTCCCTTACCTACTAGGTCTGGGATCATGGTTCTCCTTCTTCCAAACAAACACTTATTTTATTTTTTTTTTTAATTTTTTTTTCAACGTTTATTTATTTTTGGGACAGAGAGAGACAGAGCATGAACGGGGGAGGGGCAGAGAGAGAGGGAGACACAGAATCGGAAACAGGTTCCAGGCTCCGAGCCATCAGCCCACAGCCTGACGCGGGGCTCGAACTCACGGATCGCGAGATCGTGACGTGGCTGAAGTCGGACGCTTAACCGACTGCGCCACCCAGGCGCCCCACAAACACTTATTTTAAATCGCTTGGTGAACATCTAGGCAGACATTGTATTAGGCAAATAGAACAATAGAAAGTATTATTAGTCTCAAAAAAGCATGAAATTTTGAACAGTCAGAAGTAAACAATACAGAGCAATAGTTTGTTTTTAATATAAATTCCTAAAATTAAGATTAAATTATTGAAAGCTGGTGGAGTAGTATATATATGTATATATACACACACACATAGTATGTATGAATATACATATATATGTATATATCTACAATCTTATATATATATGTTTAAATCATGTATATAGATATTTAAAACTATATATATAATTTAAATCTTCAGTTGATTATTAATGTATTGGCTTGTTGAGTTTCAGTGTACTCAGTGCTATATTAAAAGGTCATCCAGAATTTGCGTTGGAAATTCCTGTGGAAAACACACAAATTTCCTTCCAGTTTCTTTAAAAGTTAGCAGATTACAGACATTTATAAACCTCACAAGACAAAATACACCACCATGAAAATAGGTACCACCGTTGAGAAGTTATTTATGCTGGGCTCTCTACATCTGGTGGGATTTTTATCTATAAAACAACTCTTAGCAGTCATCGTCATTAATCCCACTTTACACATAAGGCAACCCAAGCTCAGAAAGATAAACAGAGTTTACGATTATAAAAATGCGTTTCAAACCAAGGCTGGCCTTATTTCAATGCCCATGTTATTGGCTTCAAAATTTAGAACACTTGTCAGCTTTACACATGCTCCCTAAAGGACTTATTTCTGATTTTGCTTTTTCTCTGTTCATTTCATTTATTTGTTCCATAAATACTTAGTGAACACTTTCTCTCTTTAGGTCACCATGTCAGGGATTGAGGATAGAGAATCGAAGATGATAGAGTCTTTAGAATTAGAGAGTATTTCTAACCCGCTATGGGAAAATCTCTATAGGAGGGAGACACCTCTAAAGGCAATTACCCAAAGATGACTGACTGTGGCTGCCCAACAGATGTCAGAGGAGTGGCAGTAGGCATTCTCCAGGCAGTGCAATCAGCTGTGAATAATGGTTGCGGTTATCGATAAACAAGAGCCAACTGGTAAGGTAAGGGCGGAGGGATAGAGAAGTTAAAAAGGTTGGGTTTGGAAATCAGAGCTCTGCCATTCATGAGCTGTGTAGACCTGGGTCGTTTGACGAACCTGCCCACATTTGTTTTCTCAATGGTAAAACAGGAAAATAATTATACCCAACTTCTTGTAAAAATTGGAAGAAAACATAAAGTACCAGACATACAGAAGATATTCAAACACAACCATTACTGCTGTCGTTTTCACTGTCCCTAAGCTTCCCCTTCACATGTACCAAACTTGCTCTAATATAGAAGAGCATCATCATCTACTCAGTTAAAGAGAAAAAACTATAACATCATAAATAACAGTTACCGATTCAGAATTTTCATTCTGGAATTTAAACTATAAATAAATGTTTCTTGAAACTTATTTTTTTTTCTTTTACATGCTGAAATTACACAATAAATACATTCAAAGTTGGTCATTTTCTTTTAAAAAAATGTAAGAGCTCAAGATGTGGATTTTGTTTTCATTCTACTGTCATCGGTCAGGTCCCACACATGGCTCACCTTCCTCTCGCCAGAAATCCTCACAGTTGGTTTCTCATTGGAATCGCCCACAGAACTTTAAAACCTATGGGTGTCTGGTTCCCAGAGATTCTAATTAAATTGTTTGAGATGAAGCTTCGACACCAGGATTTTTAAAGCTTCCCCAAGCAATTCTATATTCAGTCAGGGCTGAGGACCACCCATCTTGCCCATCCCTTAATAGCTTCATGATACACCTACCATTGGTTGATTGAAATTCCATGGGTGGGTTACAGTAGGAGAGAAAATTAATGAACTGTATAATATGGCTGAAGAAATTACCAGAACGCAGCACAGAAAGAGAGAAGAAAAAAATGAATGCAAGATTAAAAAACATGGAGGATAAAATGGCAGGTTCCACATGCTCTTTGTTTCAGAGTAAGAAGGAAAAGATAATACGTAGGCATCTATATGGCTAAGAAGTGTTCATTCTTGGAAGAAGAATAAACCCTCAGTTTGAAAAAGCACATCAAGTTGGAAAGGAAAAGATACTCAAGAGGACGGGATTTTGGCATTGGATATATTTATATCCAAGAAGGGTCAAGATCTAGATAATAATGGGCATATCTTTGTAATTTAGTTATAAATGGGTGAAATACCCTTAAATGCAGTAATAAAAATGATAACATGCATGACAGACAGTACATTAGCTATGTGTATTTCCATATCTAGTAAAAACCCTATAGTAAAGTCATTGTAATTCCATTTCCAATTGAGAACACTGAGAGTAAGAAGTATTAAATGTAGGTTGTAGAAGTTAAAGATGGCCGAGGCCCCATTTAACCCTAGAAATATCTGGCTTTTGCAGCAAATGAACCAAAGAATTAACTTTACTTTGAGTCAGGGAGTAGATAATATCCTCTGGGGACCACTTGTCACATGAAACAAAGAGAAATTGGATTTTCTCATTAAATCACCCATGCAACTCTTTGGAAAGCAGGCAGAAAAGCAAAATGCTTCGCTTCTTGTCGCATATGCTAATCTCACGTATGATTGCTTCAAAGCTCTTTTATGGCAGCGCACACATGAGGCAAATAATTTCAGGATAGAGTAAAATTAAGATTGCATATTTTACTCTGCTGATTTCCTAGAAAGTTACATACCACTCAGGAAACACATGTGGGTTTTATTATGATTTTTTTTTTGGCAATTCTTACAAGGGAGGTGAGATGTAATAAGATGTTCTCATTTTAATACATCAAAAAGAGTTGAAAGCAAAGTGTGAATAAATATTCTCAACAAAAAAAAAATAGAAAAAATAATTCAACTCATTCCTGGGAGACTGGCCGTTAGGTTGTAGGAGTGGATGTGAGGATGGTTTTATTTAGTTTTGAGAATCCATTGCATCTAGATTCTTTGCATTTTTGTAGTCCTGAAAACTGGATTGCATGCGGAAATGTTTTTGTATGTGTTAAAGTAGGTACATGTGTTGGAACTTCCTGTCAGTAGCAATTGCTAATAATGTACGCATCCAGATTGGACAACCAGATCAACCACAAACAACGGTAAGTATGAAAACTTTGCCTATAGTAGCCTAGCTATCTGTGAGATTTCTGCCACAACAAAACTCTTTCTCCCTCGTTTCCTTGGGTATGGAAGCAACCTGGTGTTTTTCCCTTCTGTTCATCATCTGTATTCTGCGTTACACATATTGGGCTGGGGGTGGTGGGGTACCATTCACAGTTGATTTGTGCCCCAGGGGAATAGGATATCATGCCTAACCAAGCCCAGGCCACATGCCTACACCCCCAGAGGAGCCTTGAAGCTTCGATGGGCAGTTCTTCCAGAATAACTAAGGTAGAAAATGAGTGGCTGCCCTTCAGAGAGTGTATGTTTTATCAACAGTGAGAGAATGAAAATGTGTACTACATAATGAAAATCACAGCTACCTGTCTTTCTTCCGATCACCCTCAAGACAGAGTCTAAGACCAGGAAGTGGGTGTGGTTATACCAGGAAACACAGATGAGGAAATGTAGAAAGTAGGAGAGGAAGGGAGAGAAGCCGGTAAAGGATAAATTCATGACCAGACCCCTGCTACAGTGTCTAGGGCTTCATCCCGCTTAGAACCCTCCAGAAACCAAGTGGACTATATCTGAGAATTGGCCACCAGAAGTTCAGAAAGTGTGTGTGCGTGGGGGGCGGGGGGTGTTTATTCTCTGATGATCATTCCCCTTTGGATGAAGGGTGTGCCAGCGGGGCACGAACTCCTCTGACCTCCAGTGGACCGAGGAGGCTCTCAGGCAGAGAATACCAGACACGCCCACAGGGAACAGCTCTTGCGAACCAGGAACGGAGCAGCGGGCAGCCAAGGGGAATGGGACGAGGTATCAGCAATGCTGACAGCATTATTACAAACCACGACAATATAGAAAGAAACAACCAGAGCAGGCTGTGCAAACTTTTTAAGTTTTCTAATAAGATATAGGAAAGCAAAATAAGAACTTTTTAATATTTTTCACCACCAAGCCTCACTTATTCCATTCACTAATGGAAAAAGTAAAGTTTCTTCTCTGTCCATTGTTTAAGAAAACAAGAAACTCTCAGTTTACAGTTACTCTATGGACTTTCATAGACTTCTATAGACTTTTAACAGTTAATCTATAGAGATTAACTCTTACGGTTAATCTCTAGACCAACACTATGCCATCACTCAGTCACCTGTGGTAAGCACAGTCTACTGAGGGAAGACAAGAGAATCACCCAGGAACAGTCTGGCAATGTGCCCGGCTATTTCCTCCACGGACCGGGCATTTCAAGTTTTTGCCATTCACATGTGCCCAGTTAAGTGGATTTATACATAATATTATTAACTAAATTGACACTCAAAAAATCGAAAGTGACTTACAGGGTTTGCTTTTTGAGAAATGAAGCAGATAGAGAATAACAGCTATGATAACAGGAGAGCAAGGAAATGCAGAAGTGAGAATTCTCTGGGGTCAGAGAACATATGGTATAATACATATATACAGATAATTTTAATCCCATGTAATGTATTTAAATTTACATGAAGTCCGGTCAATTTGGAAATATTTTGGGTGTGATTGAAGAAAAAGTATTTCACCTTTGCTCATGGCAGTATTTTGTTTATATATATTAAATTAAGTGAAATTTTCAAACCAGTTCAAACTGTTAAAATCAGTTTCAACTTCCTAATTTTTTTTTTAGTTTTTTTTTAACGTTTATTTTTCTTTGAGAGACAAAGAGATTCAGGGTGCGAGTGGGGCAGGAGCAGAGAGAGAGGGAGACACTGAATCCGAAGCAGGCTCCCGGCTCTGAGCTGTCAGCACAGAGCCCGACCGGGGGCTTGAACTCACGAAACATGAGATCATGACCTGAGCTGAAGTTGGACACTTAACCGACTGAACCACCCAGGAGCCCCTTAAGTTCCTAATTTTTTGATCCTTAATTCTGTTGCCACTGAAAGAAAGCTTTATAAAATCTCCCATCAAGGGGGCACCTGGATGGCTCAGTCAGTTAAACATTTGACTCTGAATTTCAGCTCAGGTCATGGTCTCATGGTTCATGAGTTCAAGCCCTGCGTCGGGTTCTGTGCTGACAGTATGAAGTCTGCTTGGGATGTTCTCTCTCTCTCCCCTTCCATCTCTGCCCCTCCCTTGCTAGTTCTCTCTCTGTGTCTCAAAATAAATAAACATTAAAAAAAAATTTTAAATGAAAGAATAATAAAATCTCCCATTAAGTTTACAGAAGAAAGTGTGTGTGTGTGTGTGTGTGTGTGTGTGTGTGTGTGTGTATTCAGGTTTTTAGCACATGGTGTAAAATATAATCTGATCCCTGCCACTTTTGACATGAAAATTAATTAACCTATTTGACTTTAAACATGTTCCATATGTTTTGAAATACAATTATATATACTTTTCGTTTAATTTTATTTCAAAATTATCTCATAATCCAGTCTAGTAGCTGGATATAGTGTATTCTAATAAAAAAGAATGCTTCATCTTGGAAGACATATCTCATATAAATAGATGTTCTGAATACATTTTTGTGTGTAATATAATTGTTGATTCATCAAACCTCAGTAGTAGGTTTAAAATAATCACCTTCAACAAAATGAAAAAAAAATGTATTGAAGCACTTACCTTAACCAATTTTTTTGTGTATGTTATACTTACAGTTTGAAAAGCACATATGAATATAGGTTCTAGAAAGAAATGCAAAACAGAAATGAGAGGGAGCAAGCAATAAGGAAAATATATTGCAGGATAGGTGATTATCTTCTAATTCTCCCAAAATATATTCAAAGATGTTTAGCTTCAGCATAAAGAAATCATTTCGCATTTTAAATTTGAAAATCTAGAAAAGGAAATATATTCCTTTTTTGATACAAAACATTTGATTGTTCCAAACACCGGTGCATCCATTTACTATGAGACAAGACTAAATAGGCATTTAATGGAACCGTGGCATAGAATTGCCACTCAGTAAGCATTAGTTGAGTAAAAGAAGAGCTGAATTGAGAGCAATCTAATGGCTGTGACAAATTAAAATGCTTGTAGGAAAATCCAGAAGTGTCTGACTGCATTTAGATGAAAGTTTAAAACTTTAAATGTTTGCCTAGTATTTCGGCAAATGTTTATCATTCGTGGATGTGATACCTGCGGTTGTGATATCTGTGGTATCTAGTGATGCCTGCAGTTTTGACACTCCGCCCATTTTCCTCAGATCATCAGCACGTCTCTAAAACTATTGTATTTGGACATCCAAACTACATCTAATAAACTATCTTATTGTGTAACAAAAACATTTATTCAGACACCCCCAATATTTGTTTTGAAATGTTGATCACTGTTCAATGTCCAAGAACAAACTCTTAAGCCCCCTACTAGAAAGATACATGAATACCTTTCAGATCTTTGGTAGAGAAAGATTTTTTAAACAGGGCACAAAAACATTGATGGAATGGAAAAGACGAATTGTTTATGTTAAAATTAACTTTTGTTCATCAGAAATGCTTTAAAGAGAATAAAAACACAACTTATAAATTTGTACGCACAACCAAGAAAGGAAGAACTTACATAAAGAACTGCAAAACTCAGTTTAAAAAGGGTACGTGGCCCAATAGAAAGGACAGATACTCTAAAAAATTAATTTCAGGAAAAAGTAATCCCATTATGCTAAGAAACAAGTGAAGAGATGTTTAACATCATTAGTGGAAGAGGACAATATAATTGCAATGACTTGCACTCATTTAATCCGATACAAGTCCATGACATTTGACTGGCAAATTTTAAGGCTGAAAGAACAAAAACAACAAAGTCTGAATAAGATTTTGAAACACAGAACCTACTATGTCTTGCTATTAGAAGGTGGTAATTGGTTCAAGCCCTTTGGAAAACATCACAGCATCATCTCCTAAAGCTTAACATTCATATACTTGAGTCCCGGCAGCATCACTTTTAGGAATATCCCAAGAGAAACTCTTGCACAAGAGCAGCAGGTGCCAATACAAGAATATTGATAATAATACTGTTCATAATGGCAAAAGATTGGGAGGCAGCAAAAGTGCGCACCCAAAGAGAGTGAATGAATAGACTATTCGTACCATAGAATACTATATAATGGTCAAAATTCGTGAACTATAATGATATGCAACAACATGGAGGAATCTTGGAAAAATAAGAGTGAGAAAAAAAACTAAAATGAATCCCAAAAGATCAAAAGATTTCATACTGCATACCATTTTTATAAGTTAACAAGTAAAATAAACATGCTTACTTTTTTAAGGAGAGTATATAGATGTAACCAAACTAGACAAAAATGGAAGTAAAGGAATAACGAAAATGAGGCCCAAGATGATGTTTCCGCCAGATGGATGGACGCAGGCTGGACTGGAAAGTTACATGGAAATTACATCAAGATTTTGCTTGTATTTGAGCCCTGGGCTTAAGGATGCCTACCAGACAATTAAACATGACTCACCAAATAAATAAAAGGGGCCATGTGTTGACCAACAAAAGAGAAGGTGTCATGACCATAGAATATATGATTACCCAATTCTGGCCACCTCATTCCAAAAAATTAGAAACAAGAAACCAAAGTTATGCTCCCCGTAGGGGCAGAGGAGAGTATGTCTCTAAACAAAGAAATGGAGTTGGCATTACAGACTGAGGGCAATCTACGATGCTGAGGGTGGCTCTTTTGGACTCTGTAGTAATATGACCAGACAACCTTTTGTTTATTACCAGTGATGTACCAGTCATGCCGATGCACATGCTTACACACATTGTCTCATTTAATCCTTGTTATTAGATTCATTTTCCATTGGACAGACAGGAAAACCGATGTTCAAAAGAGTTTATCTTGTCTAAGGATCCGGCCCAAAATGTAGCAGAGTTGGCATCTGAGGGGCAGACAGAATTGCTCAGAGATGCTTGGGCAGGTGAAGCAGGGGTCTTATAAATGGATGGCTGGAAAATGGAAACAAAAGGCACTGTATTAGTCAGAGTCCCGGCAGGAGACACAAGGCATTTTCAGCTGAAACTGTGGCTCAAACTTAATGTTATATTAACAGAGTTATGGGCAAGGTCAATGAAAACAACAGAGGATGCTAAGTTTCCCTGGCATCAGCAAGTTGTACCCCTGGGAGGGGCAAGGTGTGGAAACTCTGAGAAGAGCAGGACTCTTAGAAGTGTGGGACCACCAGGAGCACCTATGTTGCACAGTAGGGCTTTGGCTCAGGTCTTGATATCATGGTTTGTGAATTTGAACCCTGTATCAGGCTCTCCACTGTCAACAGAGAGCCCACTTTGGATCCTCTGTCTCCCTCTGTCTCTCTGCCCCTCCCCCTCTCCTTTCCTCTCTCCTTTCCTCTCTCTCTGTCTCTCTCTCTCTCTCCCTGTCCCCCTCAAAAATAAAATAAACATATAAACAAAGAAGTGCGACTGGTGTTGTGGTCAAAGAGAGACAGCCACAGCACGGGCACAGACATCTGACAGCATCTCTTGTGAACTGAACACAATATGCAACAAGGCCCGGGGATCCGGATCCAGTAGTATACAGGGGTCAGTCCACTTGGGGCACTGACCAGGACAGAGAAGGACAGAAAATGGATCTCGGGCAGCGGGGACAGCAAATGGAGAGTAAACAGCAAGGGCACCTTTACAAAGCTTCCAGACTGACCCTAAAGAGCTCAAAAGCTCTTAAGTTCTCTGCTTATTCTTTACTAGACAACCACATGATGATTCAATAGCATGGCGTTAAGAATGGGAAGACTAACCTTTGACTCAACATTATTGATGTATTTTCATTTTGACACTTATTTTGTGCATTGGAAGGGGAGAATCATTGATATGAAATTGGAAAATACTTGGCAATTTTTTGTAGCCTTTGCATTGAAAGAATGGTCATTTACAGGAAGAGGCTCTATATTTTTCCCTTCACTGGGTGCAGCCTTGCTCTGTCGTATCTTTCTTTCCAATCTCTTGATGACATCTCCCGTGGATCTTATAGCTTCTGGTCACTTGAAGTTACAGTTGTCTTATTTTTGTGATTAAGCCAACTTTCAGATATAAAAAGGTGCATGTATCCAAACCAAAACTTTCTTTTGCACATTCAGTTCAGCCTGGGAGGGGGCAGAGGCAGTGGAATACTTTGAAGAAGGAGACGGGAGCAGGCAATAACAAAACTGATTAAAGGATTATCACCATCCGTAGGCAGTTTTAAACAATGTCAGCAGTGAAACACTCCTCCCCCACAAAAAAAAAAAAAAAATCTTTTATATAATCTAATTTGTAAACAATTGCCAAGGTTACTGTTGAGTTTTAATAATACAGTCTAAGTTGCAAATGAGCACATTTATCTTCAACAAATGTAGCATTCTACATAGAAGCATCCAGTGATAGAGTGGAGCCTGAACATACAAAGTATCAGCAACACATTAATTTCAAGAGTGAGTTAGCAAAGTTTTGGAGTCATTCAAACTTGATTAGGCACAGTTCATGTTTCCAACCCCTATATATTCTTGGATGTAAACAGGAGATTCAGAATAAGCAGTGATAGCTGGATACAATTTTTCCTTTCTGAGGTTTTTTTTTTTTTTTTTTCTGATGTGAAGTTTTAGATAAGGCTGATAATCAGACACAAATCTGCAAACAGTCAGAATCAACCTTGAATAACGTACAATGAAACACTGGGGTTTAAAACTATTCTTTGTAGGGGCGCCTGGGTGGTTCAGTCAGGTGAGTGTCCAACTTTGGCTCAGGTCATGATTCATGGGTTTGAGCCCTGCAACCGGCTCTAGGCTGACAGCTCAGAGCCTGGAGCCTGCTTTGGATTCTTTGTCTCCCTCTCTCTCTGCCCCTCCCTGCTTGCTCTCTGTCTCTGTCTCTCTCTCTCAAAAATAAACAAAATTAAAAACAAATTAAAAAACTGTTCTTTGTAGAGAATGTCATTGACTATGCAAAAATGAAATGTAAAGAAATATAATTTCTATAGTGGAAAAAATCAAATTTTAAGGAATATCAGGAGAAATGACAAAGACAATGGCCTTGTAATGCCAGAGATGCCAAAAAGACAGTGTTTGAATGCTTTGATCATTTTCACCAAGAACTAGATGCTTGTTCTAAATAAATGAATCAAGTCAAGTTATTGAGCCATTTACTGATTTCTGCAGAAGAAAAAAAATTGGAAATTTCTTTCAAATGTAACAGAAGTGTGTGCTGAATTTCATGGTGAAGACATTTTAGTGGAAATGTTGCAACTGTAGAGATATTTAATTTCCTCTAGAATCAGCTCTGAAAAAATAAAGATCTAAATAGTATTGCAATGTCTAGAATTTATTACGAAATGGGATTTTTATGAAGTTCTGCCGAACTTAAACCTTCTGTTTAAGACTTTCGTTAACTATTTTCAGATTTGTTGCTACGTGTGAAAGAAACATTTCATAATTAAAACGAATAACATTTCATCATTTGGATGGGAGTATATCTATGCAAAGAACACTTTTAATAGATCACTGAAAAACTGGCAGAAAACTGAAATTATAATATTACTCATGGCTGTGGTAGATTAATATACTGGTATAGGTTTTTCTTTTAAAAAATATAACAATGTTGGGAATGCAAGCTGGTGCAGCCACTCTGGAAAACAGTACGGACGTTTCTCAAAATACTAAAAATAGAACTACCCTACGCCCCAGCAATTGCACTACTAGGCATTTATCCAAGGGATACAGGTGTGCTGTTTCGAAGGGACACATGCACCCCCATGTTTGTAGCAGCACTATCAACAATAGCCAAAGTATGGAAAGAGCCCAAATGTCCATCGATGGATGAATGGATAAAGAAGATGTGGTATACATATACAATGGAGTATTAGTCAGCAATCAAAAAGAATGAAATCTTGCCATTTGCAACTATGTGGGTGAAACTGGGGGTATTATGCTAAGTGAAATTAGTCAGAGAAAGACGAAAATCATATGACTTCACTCATATGAGGATTTTAAGAGACAAAACAGACGAACAAAGGGAAGGGAAACAAAAATAATATAAAAACAGGGAGGGGGACAAAACCGAAGAGACTCATAAATATGGAGAACAAACTGAGGGTTACTGGAGGGGTCGTGGGAGGGAGGATGGGCTAAACGGGTAAGGGGCACTAAGGTATCTACTCCTGAAATCACTGTTGCACTATATGCTAACTAATTTGATTGTAAATTTAAAAAAATAAATAAATAAAACAAGTCAATAAAAAATAAATAAATAAAAATAAAAAATAAATTAAAAAAATAAAAAATATAAAATGTAATTTAAAAGTATCAGTCCATTACATTTTCCTCCTTTGAACCTTAATATTTATTTTATTTTTTTAGCATTTATTTATTTCCATTTTAAATTTCTTTTAAACTTTTACTGGCATTATTATATATATGAAGTTCCATTAAAGAAAATTTTCATTGTCTGCATTTCTTCTCTTGCCATAATGATCTTTTCAAGATTATTACTGAAAATAATCTTTTCGTATAGAGGATTGTGTTAAAACGTGATCTGGGTCAAGTGTCGGTATGCCAGTTATATCAGAGACAAGAGTGTGTCTCTTCTTTCAAAAACTATTCCTCTTTGCTGGGGGCGACTAGGTGGCTCAGTCGGTTAAGCATCTGACTTTGGCTCAGGTTATGATCTCGCAATTCACAGGTTTGGGTCCCTGTTCTTTGAGCCCATTGGGTTCTCTGCTGTCAGCACAGAGCCTACTTCAGAACTCTTCCTCCTTTCTGTGTCTTCTTGCATCCCTCTACTTCTAGTTCCTCCAAGGGATGAGAAACAGGATTAAAGAAAAGAGTCAAACTTCACTGTCTGCTTACCTGCCCTTCTGTTGGAAGCCATGTTTGATGTCCTCTGGAAAACAGTGATGTCCCATGGGCTCCAGGATGGGGTTTCCTTGGGAGAGCCTGTGGGAGCTCTCCTTTGCACAATTCCTTGAGGTGGCAGTTGTGAGTTTTGACCACTGTCCCATCTCAGCTTGCATGTGGAAATACATCCCACAGCCTTGCAGGCTGGATTCTCTTCATGCTGGCAGACCACACTCTTGGGGAAGAAACCAGCTGTGTTTTACTGTGTCCACCAAGCCCAGGGAAAACCCATGAATTCTTGCCTTCCCAAGCAGCGAGAACAAAGGCTGCTTGAATGTTGCCTGTTCCTTTCCTACTGAACAGAGTTCTCCAGAGCAGCAGGCACCTGTCTTGCTGTTCGTGCATACCCCAGCTCCAGGATGTGCCCCAAACTCCACACACAGCACTTGACCCCATGGCAGCCCCAATGGGCGTAAGTGACTTCCTGTGGCATGATTTCTACGCACAGCGCAATGCTGGTCTCCCACTCTTGCTCATGATTCCAGTCTTGCTCACTGTTTGGTTGCTGCTGCTGTTGTTTTTACCTTCAGGAACTTAGCACTCCCAAGAGCAGGGAACCCTTCATCAGGGACAAGAGTGGCAGTGTGGACTCAGGCAGACGCGCAGGCTTTCCAGGCAGGAATGGAGAGACCAGTTCCATTACTTCTGTCTTCTCTGTGAAATAAGAGACTGTCTAGGAGAGATGCAAGAGAAGATGGGAAGAGATCAATTGAAAGAGAAAGGAGATTTTTTTTTTGTAAAATGCATAAATATTGGGAAAGCAAGCTAATATGGGAGAACACACCTAATTATATAAATTGTTGACTATCTACTATATACAAAATACTACTCATCAGGGAGGGGGGCTGCACAGGCCAAAGGATGACAAAGATAAACCTCAATTACCTAACATTGTCTACGGAGACGGGCTGACCGACATTGTCTATGGAGATGGGCTGATCGTTCATGGAATCATATATGGAATTCCTGAGATTTTTCACCCCAACTATCCCAGATGATTCATTTTTGAAATTAGAAAGATAGAAAAAAACACAATGAGAACAATAAAATGAAGATAGAGAGCTCATTTCTAATTAACACAATGTCTTTTTCTTTCAATAATATGACTTCTTAGACATTACCTGCATATACATATGCATATGCAAATGCATATACACATGTATAACATATATACACCTAGATGTTTTTATGTATTTGCATATGTTTAGATTATACGTATATATCTTTATATATGTATATTTATGTATGGTTCTCCTATGGCACATTTAAAAATTAAAGCTTCCAGTATGTTTTAAGGAGCCTATCACAAAGCTTAAACACATAAGTTAAACGGATCTCAGGTAGATAATCGAAAGAAAAAACTCTAGTTTTTCAGGTCCTAGTGATCAGTTTGCAAATAGCCCTTCCTTTCTACTGCCTCAGAGGTATTTACAGGACACATCGTGATCTCTTCCTAAATGCAACATATCACCTCTGCTATTTTTAGATCCCTAATTCTCTTCATTGATCAGGCCACAGCTTGGCACATCTTTGGAAATTATCCCTTGGTGGGTCCAGTATATTCTATAAAGGAGTAAAAAAGGCCTTTGTTTCCATGCTTCATGTGTGGGTTCCCCTGGCCTCAATTTGGAGAAACAACAACCACCTCATGTGCTATAAATGCACGATCGTCAATGTTTTCCTCATTTGCTTTTCATCAACAGTCAGCACGGCATGTTTTCAAAAGGAGAAATATCTTATTTTCACACAGAGGGAAGGACACGCAGAACTTTGATGCTGCTTTCTTAAGTGACAAATACGACTGTTACCAAATTGTTATTTGCTCCTGGTTGACTTCCTTTGGTGTGCAGGGAGAATTTTCCTTTGTGAGTCATCTTATATGCCTCACACGTACTTTTCGCTTGACATCTCATGTAAAAGGCTGTAATTCCCATTTTTTCACAGAGGAATAATTTGCAGAACAGCTTCCTCACAGTAGGTTAGCAGTTTCCTTCCAAACCTCTTGCCTACAGGTAAGCTCTCTGTTACATTCAGCAGAGGTATCACCACAATTACCTGTGGTTTCTCTTTTTCAGACCGTCCGTTATATGTGTCTCCAAACAGAAAAAGATAAAAATGAGATAGCCTATCTTTCTTTAAGCAATGGGTAACCAGAGTTGTTCAATTGAAAGGAACGATATAATGTGTAGCAGAATGAGCAAGTGGGGGGTAAAACGGTTGAGGAAATCGGAGCAAGGACATGGGCCCAAAAAGTATTAAAAAAAGCCTTGCTTCCTGGAGGCATGTAGAAACAAAATGGCGCCCGGCCCTTCCACAACATGGCCTTGTGTTACCACTGTCCACAATGGGCTTTGAAGCACGAGGCTGGTCAGTGGGCAATTTGTAAGGGAAGCGCCAGAGGAGAGTTGTGGCAGCCTGGCTGCATTGGGTCAACTACCACCCCGACATCTATGTCTCCAAGTGGTCCCCAGAACCTATATTCAGGGATTGAGCTCTAGTCCAGGAGGGTATAGTAAAAAAAAAAAAAAAAAAAAAAAAAAAAAGATTAAATTCTACTTCCAATGTTTTAGACCTTTATTTGACAGGTGGTTGGATAAATGTATATATTTGTCAAACTCGTTGAATTTTATCATTTAAAAGAGTGTTTTTATTATTTGTGCACTAGAACTCAATAAAAGTAATTTTAAAAGTAAAAAAAAAACCTATAAGGTATAAAAATAACAGATTTTATAGAATATGCTTGTAATACAGAGCTATTTTATGACTTTTTTTTAAAAGTTTATTTATTTATTTGACAGAGTGAGAGTGAGAGAGCACAGAGCTCGACATAGGCTTCAATCTCACAAACCCATTAGATCATGACCTTAGCCTATATCAAGAGTTGGATGCTTAACTGACTCAGCTACCCGGGCGCCCCTATTTTATGACTTTTTATTAAGATATGATTTTACCGTTAGAATAGAAAAAAGTTACTTAAAATAATTATGACTGAAAAAAAAAAGTACCATATCCCTGATGTAACCCAAAGTAATATAATCACCTTTTCTGGTAATTAAAAAAATTAACATTGAGAATATTTTAAAAAGCAAAACTAAACCTGATTCCACTTTTGGATTACCATTGAAGTTAACTTCTGACTTTTTCTTTCTCACCCATAAAATAGGAATTATACCTGCCTTACTAAGATCACAAGGTGGCTGTGAACATGACAAGAAATAATATGCTATGAAACAACTTTATAAAGTGACTCATAAATGTTTAAGTTTAAATTTGTAACCCACCGAATGATCTAATTAGTCTAAAAGCTCTTTCTTGTCTTGGGCTGGATCTCATCCCCATTGTGGCCTCCAGCAGCTATCCTAACACCGTGAGCATACACAAGGTGCTCAATAAATGTTTGTTGACTGTATAAATTAAAGAAGTGTAACTGAGTACCAACTATTGCCAGGGGCTGTAGTAGGCACAAAAGGCAATATCATATTCATGAAATTAAGATTCTTTTTTTTTTTAATTTTTTTTACATTTTATTTATTTTTGAAAGCAAGAGAGATAGAGCATGAGTGGGGGAAGGGCAGAGAGAGAGGGACACACGGAATCCAAAGCTGGTTCCAGGCTCTGAGCTGTCAGCACAGAGCCAGATGCGGGGCTCGAACTCACAGACTGCAAGATCATGATCTGAGCCGAAGTCAAACACTTAACCGACGGAGCCACCCAGGCGCCCCTAAAATGAAGATTCTATACGAAAAAAAATAACACATGTGCACACACTCAGTAAGGTAATTAGTCTTTAAAAAGGAATTTTACTTGAACAACAACAAAAAATCATTAGCATGGAAATAAATTGGACTTTCTTGGTTCTTAGGTAGAAACATAATCTTTAGAGGAAAAATGTCATGATATAAAAGCAAAAAGGATTGAGTAGTCCAAAATGAAAATTGATTATAATGACCAGAAGGACCATTCATTCAATACTAGCCAGGGATAAGACGTCTCTCTCTCTCTCTCTCTCTGTCTCTCTCTCTCTCTGTCTCTCTCTCTTTTCACCACACATACACAGAAAACTTATTTTCTCTATATCTCTGAATAATACTGGGGAACATGGTTAGGAAAAAGTACTTCATTGAGAACATATTGATAAATGATTGATGTAAAAACTTTTTGATTCCTCAGGGTCTTCAAATCTCATATAAATATTGTCAATAGCAGGGCGCCCGGGGTGGCTCAGTCGGGTAAACGTCCGACTTCGGCTAAGGTCACGATCTCAACGGTTCGTGGGTTTGAGCCCCACGTCAGGCTCTGTGCTCAGAGCCTGGAGCCTGCTTCAGTTTCTGTATGTCTCTCTCTCTTGGCCCCTCACCTGCTCACGCTCTGTCTCTGTCTCTCAAAATAAATAAATGCCTAAATATTGTCAATAGGTTCTTTACAAATAGAACCTCTAGAAAAAGTTATCTTTCACCCTCATTAAAAAAAAAAAAAAAAGGATCTTTTCCTTCTCCTGGGGAAGTCTTTCTGGGACAGAAGGAACAATTGTCTTGTACCTAATTTGTCAAAATGTTGAGAACTCTGGCTAAGGGAGAGCTGAAGGCCTGCCAGCTGTAGCTGAAGCCATCCGGCTTCTCCAAGGTCATTTCAGCGAGAGCATTGGATTGGGAGAATGGCTTCCTTGATGCTACTAGATGAGATTCCAACAAGGAACTTATGTAGATCTAGGACCCACAGAAGTGCGTTCCAGATCACAGTAACAAATCCCAAGAGTCCATAAACTCCCTTTTTCAGTGATATTTCATAAACTTTTCATTGACTTGCAAAAGTGTTTTAATCAAAGTGTTTGTCCACTTTTCTCACTAAAGATAATTTATCTGCACCCCCCTATCTGTTTACTACTAATACAATTTATAGGGACCCTTAGTTATGGCTGCCATTAAAAATACATAAAACGGTGTATTAAAGGTTGCACTATATCCATCAAAAATTGTTTCCATAAACCAGAGATCATGTTTATTCACTTATTCTGACTTCTTTCTATACAAACTAAGAAATATCCCTATTGCCAAGATCTAGCAGCAATGTCTCTGGCCAGCTGTGATATGAGCAAAACTTTCATGTGAAGTGCAAATATTTGCATGCTGGTTTTCTAACACCCAAGCGCACGGTAAAAACTTCTATTGCTGTTGGCACAACAGACTGCCATCTGTGATGAAAGCTATTTTATGTTGGTCAGCAGGTTGTGCTCCTGAGACGACCTGTTTATGTCATCACAAATGTCAGGAATATCTCAGACAACTACTGAAGATCTAAAACTGCATGCGAGATGAGGGCATGTCATTTGGTCTACGGATCCACCTGCCGCATGGAAATCAGCTTCCTTTGTCTTCCTGTTCTTTAGCGGTAGAAGACAGTTTGATGCTGCTGTGTTACTTCTTTGCCAGAAAAGAAACTAAATGTGGGATATGGCGGGTTGTTCTCTGAAGCGAACGCGGGTTGTAAATTAGGGAATGAAAGTAGTTTACGACAATGCTAGAGCTGACCCTGGTTTTTAGCTCCCCATCAGGGACACTGGGCCTTAATGTTCTCCCATGGATGCATCTATACATCTTCAGTAGACATAAAAGCTTGAGTTAAAATGTTCTTCGGTCAATGCTTAGACTAACAAGAGTTTCTGCTGGAGCAAATTGGAGTGAGTTTTCCAACTTTTGTTCCCAAGTGACCCTGCAATTCATGGAGATTAACTCTGGCATTCTGTTAAAAAAATAAATAAATAAATAGATATATAAATAAATAAATAAATAAATTCTGGCATGATTAGTCAGAGGACGTTTTAAAGTGTCAAGTGTGGTGATTTACAAGCATTGCGCACTTAAAATCTCCTGTTCATCACCCTCCTCCTACAAGAGAAATAATGGCAAAAACAAATGCCTATTGGCCATGTGATTATCTCTTGGGAGCACATTTTTAGTTTGGTTAAATGTTCATGAAGCTGAAAGTGTCACAAAATGAAATGTTTTTACAAATTAGGCTGGAAATCTTTCAAGGATAGAGTTTGGGCAAAGGTTTCTCACACTTCCAGACTTGAGTGAATTGGGAAAATCTGCACAAGCTCCTGAATCCCATATAAGGATAGTGTCTTACACTCTTCCTCCCTGGGGTGTCCAGGTTTCTTTGTAGTGGACTATGTGAATTTCAGAGGGTGCAACGCAGCCTTCTGTACTGAGTGGCTGAGAATAATACTCTCACTCAAGATTCCGACTGAAGACTTGGACTATTTAGTAGATAATATCTCATTAATTTCCTTTGAGGGGGAAACCACTTAAAGGAACTTGAGGGAGTGACTTTCGTGATAATTTGTTGGCAGGGGGAGAGTTGAAGAATCTGTGTTTTGTTAAGTGTTCCCTGAGACTCTTGTCTCCAGGCTCTTTCTATTAAACACATATTCATTGACTGTCTACTCCAGGCCAGATATAGTGCTAGGTAGTTATAATAAAACAGTGACCCTAAACAGATTGAGATGGCCATCATCAATTCCTTCCCTCCCCATACATTCAATCCTTTTTTCCATTGCAAGCTGGGGTTGATTTCCCCTCTCCTTGAATCCAGGTAGGCTCTGTGACCAATCAAGTACCATGGAATTCATATGGTGCCAGATTCCAGGCTGGCTTTGAGAGACTGCTGGTTTCTACTTCCTGTGTCTTAGAGCACTAGCTTGTGGAATCTGAGTTCACCATGTAAGAAATCCAACCATCCTGGGGTGCCTGGATGGCTCAGTCAGTTAAGCGGCCAACTTCGGCTCAGGTCATGATCTCGCGGTCCATGAGTTCAAGCCCCACGTCAGGCTCTGTGCTGACAGCTCAGAGCCTGGAGCCTGTTTCAGATTCCGTGTCTCCCTCTCTCTGATCCTCCCCCGTTCATGCTCTGTCTCTCTCTGTCTCAAAAATAAATAAACGTTAAAAAAAATTAAAAAAAAAATCCAACCATCCTGAGGCTGCTATCCATGAAGAAGCCCAAAGCTAGCCATGTGAAGAAGCAATGGAACAGGGAGAGAGGGATGCGGTGGGGAGCAGGCTTGGTCAGTCTCTCATTGTTCCAGACCCAGCACCTTACTGTAGGAAGTCTTGAAATGAGTCCAGTCTCACTTGACATTTAACTTCAACTGTATGAATGACCAAAGTGTCTATTTCCTAGGGCTGCCCATCAATTCTCCAAACTACAGAGAATAGTAATAAATTGGTCTGCTAAGCAACCAAGCTTTGTGATGGTTTTTACCTAACAGTAGATGATGGAACACATTCTCACTGTCCTCCTGGAGCTTAAAGTTTAGTGAAGACAGCAGAAAAGTAAGCAAATAATCACAAGCAGGAATATAATGTTACACTGCAATGAATGTCATTGAGAGAAGGTATATGGGGCTGTGGACATATAAGGGGGGAATAGGACCACGTTTGGGGAGGGAGAGTTCCCATGGGCGGTGATGTTTCGGTTGAAACCCAAAAATAGATACTAAGATATTATGTAACTAAGCAAAGGGAAGGGGATCTTACTTGCATAAGGATAGTGTTCCATGCAAAGGAAACAAACAATATGTGCAGTGGCCCTGAACTGGGGAGGACCATGGTGCATTCAGTGGGCAGGAAAGTGGCTAATATGCTGGAAGGAAGTGAGTGGCAGATGATAAACTCAGCAAGAGAGGATGGGCCTGTCATGCCATACATTATAGGGAGTTAGAAATGCTCATATGGAAATTGCAAGCATCTGAATTCTCTTAACTGGGAAAATAAGAAAATCAGCTTGGGGATTCATCAAAGACACGCTTCCCCAATGGGGTTGCTGTGTGCCTCCAGTGTTATAATATGTGGAAGCATTTTTGAAAAACCAAAAGCATTATTAAAATGGGAAGCATTATACAAGCGAAATGAGTCAGTCAAAGAAAGACAAATATCATATGACTTCACTCATATATGGAATTTAAGAAACACTACAGATGAACATAGGTGAAGAGAAGCAAATTAAGATAAAAAGAGAGAGGGAGACAAACCATAAGAGACTCTTAAATACAGAGAACAAACTGGGGCTTGCTGGTGGGGTGTTGGGTTGGGGGATGGGCTGAATGGATGGGTGGGGGATGGGCATTAAGGAGGGCACTTGTTGGGATGAGCACTGGGTGTTATACGTAAGTGATGAATCACTAAATTCTACTCCTGAAATCATTATTACACTATATGTTAACTAACTTGGATTTAAATTAAATAATTAATTAATTAAAAAAATGAGAAGCATTTATAATTAATTATTAGAAAAAAAATAATGAGACAAAGTTTTAATGAGTTCACAAATAAAAGCCAGAAATTAAAATCCAGAGGGAAACACTAAATTTTCGAGAAATATTAAAATGAAGGAAAAATGCAGTGTTTATCTATAAAATTAGAAGATCGGTACTCGAATGGAGTACACGGTTAACACGTATTATAGGAAAAGTAAAGCAAAATTACAATTAGAAACAGTTTAATAATATTTTCTATTTGGTATGGTATTATTGAAAGCATAAGGAACTAGAAGCCAGAAATTGTGATTTGTCATGTTAACAATTAGCCATGTGACCCTGGGCCAGTCTTTAAACTCCATAGACATCAGTTTCCCATCTGAAACGAAGAGATTATATTAACTGATCTTTTTCCAGTTCTATGATTCAAATTACAGCAAAACCTTGGATTGGGAGTGACTTATTCTGTGAGTGTTCCGCAAGACGAGCAAACATTTCTCATTAATTGTAACTCGCTAAATCAGTGCTGTATTGCAAAACGAGTAGTATGTGACACTGAACGTCCCACGATCACAACTAAGCCAATGGTTCCTCTCTCTCTCCCTCTCTTGTGGGTAATTGTCTCCCGGGCTCAGATGCTTGGTCTCAGGCCACAGTGTTTGGCAGAAATTAGTGATTTTTCAAAACATTGGAAGGGGTCCACCACTGGCACTAGTGTATTTTTTGTCACTTCAAAGACCTATGGACAGTCCTTGGCATTTCCATAACAAGATTAACCTTAGGAATGCTTTGCTTCATTCTAGGTCAGGCTGCCTGCAAATATAGACCCTTTCCTCTGCTGCCTTGTTGCCAGTTACATTCAAGACAGTATACAACAAGAGTTTATTAATACTGTTTATTAATACGCTCAACATACATGTGAGCGTATACAAGGGCTCACATGCAGAAAAAGGTTGAAAAGAAAGGCTGTAAGAAGGAGATGATTACGGTGGAAGTTAAGAAGGAAATCATCAAGAAGTACAAATGAGGTATGTAAGTGGCCAGAACTTCAAGATTTTAAGTCTATGCCTGCATCTTGTCTGCAAAGGAGGAGGAGGAAAAGGTGGATGAATCCCTCACTTCAAATGAGGTTAGGGAGATGTATAAAATGTGGGAAACAGTGCAAAATTGTGTAGAAAAGCACCACCCGAATAAGGCTGTAGCAGTGCGAGCGATGAATCTGTTTAAGGACAAGGCAAGGTCACATTTCTGTGAAATCTTCAAAAGGAGGCAAAAGCAAGTGTCATTGGATAGTTTCCTTGTTAAAGTAGCATGAAAAGAAAAGATTCCATTGAGCCGATAGATAGCAGTGATTCCGTTAGTGATAGTGAAAGTCATCCTTCACAATAACCCTCCTCCTGTCTCCCTCACACCAGCCACGAAGGTTTTCAAAGGTAAGTGCAGGTTAATATGCTTATTTTTCTTTATATCTTGCATTTTCTTTATTATTTTATATTATATTAGAGTATTGTAACCATTTTTATATGAATATTTTTGGGCTAAGGAACAAATCATGAGTTTTCATTATTTCTTATGGGTTTCATATATAAGGGCTTTGGATTACAAGCATGTTTCAGGAACGAATTATGCTCGCAAACTAAGATTTTACTGGACATCTACTGTCTATAAAATGATTACACGTCTAAGAATGTGTGAATATATAAAGAGAAAACTCCTATATTATATATATATTTTTAATTCCTGACAAATCTTAAGCCAAAATTGTATATTCATGACATTCTTTGCACTGGTTTTTCACTCATAAACTATGTTCATTTCAAAGATCATTCTTAACAAAGTTACCAGGTACTTTGTTCTTTAATTTTCCAGGAAACACATGAGAACAATTGATCACTCTGAGTGTTATCAGAATAAAATGTTAATACATTCTATAAAAAGCTGATTATTTTCATTGAAACTAACTCATTGTCACTTTCCGGGCTTAATTTCCAAAATAAACACTTTAAAATAATTTTTTATTTTATATCTACTATATGCACGTCTCATACAATCTATTTAGAGATCTTTTCCTGAAGAAAGGTGGAAGTTATCAAGCTAGATTTTGTAGCTTAACATTTTGTATGTTTATAATGTCCTCAATTTAGGTGACATTTCAGGCTCATGTAGCTTCATCCATCATTGGAATTTACAGGACTATGTATGAATAAGTAGAAATGAATTTTTGTAGCACCTTCTATGCCCAGGTCTGGTAGCTAGATGATAGTAGGATACATATGAATAATACTTGGTCTCTGTCTCAAGTAATTTGTAGTTCACTTAAAAAAGCAACACACTCATGCAAATAAGTATACGGTAAATTTGGTGGTATTATACCGGAAAAAGAAGGAGGTAGCTCCCCCAGCAAGATAGCATGGCAATGGTAGATTTCCAAAGCCCATTCCCCATATATTACCTCTGAGAAACACCTTCAAGTTAAAACAGATGAGATCATTTAAGGAAGTTATCAAAGGGGATAAAGCGATATATCAAGGTGGTTTTGAAAAATACATTTTGTGTTCATACCCACCTAGGTTAGTTTTCCCAGTTAACATCCCTGATAACAATAGCAGGTTATGTAAATATTCTATGTCTGGTTCCACATCTGTAAAATGAGAATGATATATGCCTTCCTCACTGAGTTACTGGGAGGTGGTTTGATTGAGAAAATATCTGCATCATAGTTATCACAAAGCCTGGACCATAGTAAGTACTGCATAAATATTACCTACCAGGATGATAATATTGGTAGAATTTCTAACTGATGGGAATTAACATATGCTGGTGTCTCCAAGCCAGTTGCAACCACACACATAGGTGATCACTGTTCATATATCTTGGGCAGTACGTAAAGAAGCATGTTGTTCAAGCAAACCCAAGGACACAGAATACCTCTCGGGATAGAATTTCACCTGTAAATTATGAACTAGTGAAGATTGTATTCCAGATCACCACTTCACTGATCCGGTCAAAGTTTCCTTACACTGGGTTTAGACCTAGTGAACCCTTCTCTGATACCCAGTATCTGCAAAAGAATTCCACTTTTCTCCACTTAAAGCTTTCCTTCAGATACCAAATTGAGAGTAAGTCTAAAGAATTGCTAACACATCCTAGGGCTACTTCTTCCAGAAATTCCCATCGTGGAGGGCCCCCAAATTTTAAAAGAAATGAGCAAATCTTTTGTAGGCACCAGCTATTGAGTGAATAAAGAATTTTCCATGCTGAAAAGAACACAGATTCTCTCCCGCATACTCTGAAAATTATACCTATCTGTCTATGGCCAAAGCCAACCTTACTTGGAGACACTTGTTTACGGTGTCTAAAAAGTTAACCGTCAACATGGTATGAAGTATGGAGGCTATCTAAGCTAACTGATGTATAATGAATGTACAATCATGTCCAGATAATAAATATTCATTGACAATGCTCCTGTCATTGCAAGGTGAGTTCTTAGTTGAAGGGACATAATTATGCAAATAGTGTAGGTTTCCAGGTTCTTAAGCTAGTCTAAAAACAGAAATTCATGAACCTTCCTGGACTTTTGGCTTTACGCACATATTTCATATCACTGTTTAGGTGAAGTACAAAAACTGTACCATAGGGTGCTGTATGTCACATTTCTCTGTTTTTTAATGTAATTGGATTCTCATAAAGCCTAATTTTTAAATAAATGAGAACTGTACCCTCGAATGCCAGAGAGAAGACGTAAATGGGTATTATGCATGCTAAGTCATTGAATGGAAAACAAATATCTGAGTGTTTGTATGTGTGTGTGAATGCACACAGAGCTCTGTATACATGTGCACAAATTATTGACAACCTGACAGTTACAATAGAGAAAAATATTCACCATTTATCCATTCCTTAATTGATAACTGACATTAACACAAGCCACTTTGCATACGTTCATTCCCCATTTTACAAACCATCTTGATAGGCAGATATGACCTAGAAATTAGGATAAGAGAAATTAACAAATTGCCCCCCACCAATCACATGGCTAATGAGTTGCATATCTATGACTCAAACCCAGTGTCGCCGTTAGTTTGGGCAGCTACGACAAACCCCATCAACTGAATGTCTAAAACAACAAACATTTATTTCTCATAGTTTTAGAAGCTGGGAAGTCCAAGATCAAGATACTGGCAGATACTCTTCCTGGTTTGCAGATGACCTCCTTCTCAGTATGTCCTCACATGGCAGGGGAGAGAATGAGGCAGAGAGAGAGAGAGAGAGAGCCCTTTGGTGTCTCTTCTAATAAGGGCACAATCTCATTCATGAGGGCTGTATGACCTAATTACCTCCCTAAGGCCCCAACTCCAAATACTATCACATTGGGGATTAGGGCTCCCAAACAGGAATTTAGGGGAGGATGAACACATTCAGTCCATAGCACCTAGTTTTGAGCAATTCCATAGAGTATCACCTTCTCATTCTGCCATTTCTCCTCGTCATTCCCCTCTGTTAACTTGTTTGATTATAAAAGAACAATTACATATTTTTTCATTTATAAAAGCATGCATTTCTCATACATTGCATTATTGTTTGACATCTTAATTTTAAGGTTTTACCTTGTTGTATTTTTAAAAGGTCAGGTATGATTTCCTTGTGTCTAGAAACAATGTTAACGTTGATGTTAAGGATCTGTCTCATTCCCTCCTGGTTGACTTTCAGTCCTTTGTATCTTATCATTAAAGATTGGTATGAAAGCCATTGGATAACACTTAGGTTTGTTAAAGACAGCGCTAGAACGGTACTCATATAATGTTCCCATCTCAAATAAGATAGCAATTTCAAATATACCCTATTAAGGTTTAAATTTTTTTTCTCATGTGGTTTGTTTTTGAGATACAATTGACATATAACATTGTATTAGTTTTAAGTATACAACATAGTGATTTGATAGATGTATACGCTGCAAAATAATTACCTTCAAACGTCTAGTCAACGTCCATCATGCACCATACAGAGTTAATTTTGTGTGTCCATGATGAGAACTTTTAAGATTTACTGTCTTAGCAACTTGCAAATATACGACACAGCATCATTAACTAGAATCACCAAGCTGTGTCTTCCTCATGCTCATTACATCGCCAGGATTTAATTATCTCATAACTGGAAGAGTCTACCTTTTGCTGGTTGCTTTTTCTGAGGGAAGATGGGAAGTGGGACTAACTAAAAATTGGGTGCTGACAAGTGAGAGCAGTTTAGCAATAGTATCCAGGTAATGATGGGAAAGCAGAGCAGATCCAGGGTCAGAAAGCAGTAGTCAATGACAAAGACTCCACGAGGGGGTCATCATGGCATTTCACAGCTGCTGCCTGACCCATGAGGAACCATGTTTCCTGCGAACTTGGCAGGTGGCTTCACCTACGTCTGTCCTGGAGCCCGATTCATGGGATGCTCGGTTTTATTCTTCAGTCCAAGCTGGTTTTCACTCTCTCAGTCCAGGATAGGTACTTGCCTTTCAATACTGATTCTGATTGTTGAGATTATGGATCATTTCTGTTTTATTGCCCTATACCTTTTAAAGCATATCCCATATTTTCTTCAGTTCCGTTTAAGAGCAGAAAAAATACAGAAGACTTTGTGAAGGACTAGTTAGCCAGCAGTAGTGAGCATAAAATCAATTTTCGGTCAGCACTCCAGAAAAATAACTCTGTTTACATTTATTAGGTCTTTGAGTCTCCTGTTTGCATTATTGAGTAATAAATTAACGCTTTCAATAATATTTGCGTACACTAAATGATTCACACACTTCAATCAAAACAATTCTCTAGAGTTCTATTCAAAAAATTCCAAATGGTGACGGGGAAGAGGAAAGAGCGGGAACCTCATAAGGGACAACGCTTTGTTCATCAGCACAGAGCTGGTATGACTCAAGAGCCATCGTGGTGGACTTTGCCAGTAACCCCAGCGTGAAAGACTTCTGAATAACTCTGCCAACAATCCATCTCGTTACTCACGACAGTGCCTTACCTATGAGTGGCACTTTCCAAATCTCAGGTGGCCGCAGCTACGTTCGGCGGAATTCCAAGAAGAGCGACAGTCCAAGTTCCTTTCTGAAGGTGTTGACAGAAAATGGACCGAAGCAAATCTGTTTTCTGCCTCGATGAGTCATCATTGATTTTAAATTCAATTTGGCCTTTTTAGGTCCGGTGCTCAGCTCTGAAGTGTCTAAGGTTCCTGGGGTGCCCACATGCTGAGCAGAACTGAAGGTTCCAAGGGGAAGTTCCTCTTCTGTTATATTGGGTGTTAGACAAACTACACCATCAACTGTTTGATATCATACTCTTCTTTGTATTTATATGCATATCAATGATGAAAACTTCTTTAATACTCATCCATTTTATTTTGAAAATGTGTTTCAAGGGGCGCCTGGGTGGCGCAGTCGGTTGAGCATCCGACTTCAGCCAGGTCACGATCTCGCCATCCGTGAGTTCGAGCCCCGCGTCGGGCTCTGGGCTGATGGCTCGGAGCCTGGAGCCTGTTTCCGATTCTGTGTCTCCCTCTCTCTCTGCCCCTCCCCCGTTCATGCTCTGTCTCTCTCTGTCCCAAAAATAAATAAAAAACGTTGAAAAAAAAAAAAAAAAGAAAATGTGTTTCAAGAAAGTTATCTTTGAGATTCCTGTGTTAAGACTATTTGCCTTTCCCATCTACACAAGCACATACCGTGTTTTCTAACTACTGAAGAATGTATACAGAGGTCCCATTATTCTGAAATCTTTTACTTTGCATGGTTCAGAAACAACCCCTGATACCAGTCTTCCAGGAAAAGTAATTGTAATAATGTTTGGCGTTCTAAGTCTCCCTTTTAGGTCAATCTCCTGCATCTTTGTAAGAAGCATATTTAGATTTTGAGTACATTCTAGAACATTCTAATTCGCAGTTGAATAGCACCTTCAAGGAGCTGCTACTTCTACTATTGGTTTTGGTCTGTCTTACATTCTGTACACTTTGCATTCTTCCTAGAGGGAGTCTTACTTAGAGTGTTATTTTCTCTCACCTTTTTCTGTATCTTAAGGAATTGGCATTGAGTTTGGGAAATTTTCAAGCTTTACCAAATCAATTGTCTTGGCAATAGGTAAGAATTTTACACAGTAACTTCCCATTCCTTTCATGGATCACCTCAGACTCCTTCAGTTAGTAATAGCAGAAGGATTACTTGTACTAACCCAATCTTCATGCTTGTGCAAGCAAACTCACATCTTTCCAATGACAGATTATTCTTTCACTATCTTGCGCCCTTGCCAGTAGTTTTAAAAAAATTCAAAGGCCCAGAGAAGAAAAAGCTGCGGGTTTTTACTGAATCTATGTCCTTCAATTGAAACTATTCATTGAAACCCCGCCTACTTTTTCTTTGAAGTTAAACTGGCACATGTTCACTATTTTTTTTAAATAACTGTATGAAGAATTTTTAATTAAAAAAAAAAACGTGTTTATTATTTGAGAGAGCACAAGCAGGGGAAGGGGCAGAGAGATGGGGACAGAGGCTCTGAAGCAGGCTCCACACTGACAGCAACGAGCCCAGTGCGGGCTCGGACTCAAGAACCTGAACCAAAGTCAGACAGGCAACAGACCAAGCCACCCAGGCATCCCTGTGTGTTCACTATTTGAAAAGATAGTGTCTTGGTTGCTAATTCACTGTCTTTCCGAACTGCGGTTGTTCTCCGTTGTCTCCTTGGTTCGTTTCTTTCTTCCACCTGGTCTCTTTCTTCTATCTACCAGGTCTACCGCCCAGTAGGGGACAGTATCCTCGTCTCCCCATCCCCTTCTGTACAGAACTCATTTCCTGCACACCCATCCCCTTGTTTGTTCCCTTCATTTTCCCAAGTCCAATGTGCTTGACTTGCTTGAACATTCCAGGTTCTCCTACAATTCCTTGCCATCGCACGTGCTGTTTCCTCTGAGGAGAAGGCTTCCACCACCCATCCTGTCCTCCAGTTTAATCACTTGGGAACATGCTACTCAATGCCATTTCCTCTGGGATGCTTTATTGTCTCTTTCAAGTAGAATTCTTTGTGATGCACCTGGCCCCAGGTCTTTGTTTACAACCTGGTTTGAAGCCTAGGGCATTGGATTGTAAAGCAGCTTCTTCCCTGGCGCCTCCCATTTTAGCCTGAAGAGCAGTGGAGAAGACGTGGCCTCAGGACTCCATTCTGCACTCCTGCCTGTGTCCACACTGTATTAGTCAGGGTTCTCCTGAGAACCAACCAGTAGGATGTGCATATATAGAGAAAGA
Source organism: Herpailurus yagouaroundi (assembly GCF_014898765.1). NCBI lineage: Eukaryota > Metazoa > Chordata > Mammalia > Carnivora > Felidae > Herpailurus > Herpailurus yagouaroundi. The sequence goes on from NW_024412433.1 coordinate 10,868,653, forward strand.
GATTTATTCTAAGGAATTGGTTCATATGGTTCTGGAAGCTAGCAAGACCAAAATCTGCAGGGTGGACCAGCAGACTGGAAACCCAGAAAGAGCCAACGTTGCAGTTACACTCCGGAGGCCTCTTGCCAGGAAGAGGTCAATCTTTTCCTACCTAGCTTTTCCACTGGTTGATGTAGGTTCCTACCTACATCACGGAGGGCCAACTGCTTTACTCAGAATCCACTGATTTAAATGTTAATTTCATCCAAAACTTACCCTCACAAAAACATCCAGAATAAGGTTTGACCACAATATCTAGGTATCATGGCCCAGGCAAGTTGACACATAAAATTAACCGTCACACAGATCATTTGCCTCTGTGCACGCACACCCTTGACATCTTTCTGTGTATCCTGTGCTCCTCTTTTTTTTTAAGTTTATTTATTTATTTTGGGAGGAGAGAGAGAGAGAGGCAGAGAGAGAGGGATATAGAGAGAATCCCAAGCAGGCTCCACACTGTCAGCACAGAGCTTGATGCAGGGCTCAAACTCATGAACCTGGAGATCATGACCTGAGCCGAAATCAAGAGTCGGACACAACTGACTGAGCCACCCAGGTGTCCCCTGTTCTCCTCTTCTTATAAGGACACCAGTCAGATTGGATTAGGATAGACCCTAATGACCTTATTTAGCCTTAATGAACTCTTGAACAGTCTTATATCCAGTCATGGTGATCCTAAGGTGGACAGAAACCATCTGACGTATCAAACAATGGCTTCCAAGGGCTTCAATTCATCCTGTCTCCTGTTTGGGAGACCTACATCCGAAGCAAGTACAGCCTCAAGTACATGGGTATGAAATGGTTAAATATTAAAGCCCCTGCCGCTTCCAGGAAATAGCAAGATCACTTTCACCTTTCCAGGCTGGAAATAATTTTCCTGCTGTAAAGGTGCAAATACTTTGGTATTTCCACAGGTTCCAGAGAATGCCCGGACTATGCCTTTAGCCACACTGACTATGGACATACCAGACCTGAATTAAGGAGGAAATAAGGGGCCTTGTGAGAATAAAATCATGCAGCATTTAGAGTTGCACACAGTCTCATTCCAGAATTTGACTTAAGTCATTCTCAAGAAGTCACATTAAGAAAGCCTTCTGCCTGACGGCTTCTGTCACCTAGAGATGCTGGTGCCGGCAAGACCCTGACTATTGGAAGCAAGATTCTTTACCAGTAAGAGAAACATCGTGGGGACTTCATGCCATACCACCTCACATCATCACACACACGCACACACCTTCAAGCCAGGGTGTGCCTTGACAAGTCTAATATCTACCTCATGTGCAGATCGCCAAACGGCCATCTAGACTTGGTGAATCTTTAAGGATCAGCCCATTAGAGGACCTTGCACTTCGGGGCACCTGGATGGCTCAGTCAGTTGAGCTCAGTCCGTAACCCTGAGAGATACTGAGGTGGCATTTTCAGACCTGTCATGAAATGTCAACTTGTCCTACCAACCCCAATGCAACTGGTGCCAATTTGTGACGTATTAAGCTGACTTTCTTCCTGTCCCTTTCTTATACACAGTTCCTGTCATACAAGAGCTGTTCTTTCTTTGTTATTAAGATCATGTTATTTTCTGAAGTCTGATTCATTAGTTATTGTGTCTTCAATTCTTTGGGGGGGGGGTTGGAAAACATATGGTTGTATAAATTATTCAGACTTATTTTAGTTGTTGGATGGACAGCAGTATTCTCTTGTAATTTTCTTCATCAAATGCAGAAACCCTTTTTCCCCATTATCTTATTTTATGATACAATTACTATATATATTAGTATTTACTAAGTTTCTTTATTTAGGTGGGGTTATCATTTCTGCTATATTTCAAATGTCTATGAAGTAGGTTTAGGAAGGTTTCTTTCTTTCTCTCTTTTTTTCTTTCTTTCTTTTTTTTTCCTCCAGTGGATATATTTGTATTTAAACTGTACTGTATTTAATCGCCTACTTTCTTAATCTCCTACATAATCTTTTACTATCTGATTTGTCCATTTTAACTAGTGGGCTTTGACCCCACCAGTTAACTATCAAACTGTCTGTAATCTTTGTTTTTTTTTTTTAAATTCAAGTTAGTTAACATACAATATAATATTAGTTTCAGGAGTAGAACCCAGTGATTCATCACTTATATATGACATCCAGTGCTCATCCCAATAAGTACCTTCTTTAATGCCCATCCCCCATTTAAGCCATCCCCCCCATTCTCCTCCCTTCCAGCAACTCTCAGTTGTTCTCTGCATTTAAGAGTCTCGATAGCCAAAGTATGGAAAGAGTCCAAATGTCCATCGATGGATGAATGGATAAAGAAGATGTGGTGTGTATACACACACACACACACACACACACACACACACACACACACACGCACACACAATGGAGTATTACTTGGCAATCAAAAAGAATGAAATCTTGCCATTTGCAACTACGTGGACGGAACTGGAGGGTATTATGCTAAGTGAAATTAGTCAGAGAAAGACAAAAATCATATGACTTCACATATGAGGACTTTAAGAGACAGAACAGATGAACAAAAGGGAAGGGAAACAAAAATAACATAAAAACAGGGAGGGGGACAAATCAGAAGAGATTCATAAATATGGAGGACAAACTGAGGGTTACGGGAGGGATTGTGGGAGGGGGGATGGGCTAAACGGGTCAGGGGCACTAAGGAATCTACTCCTGAAATCATTGTTGCACTAGATGCTAACTAATTTGGATGTCAATTTAAAAAAAATAAAAAATTAAATGAAAAAATAAAATAAAATAAAATAAAATAAAATAAATTTGATTTAAAGAAAGGGAGTCTCTTACGGTTTACCTCCATCTCTGCTTTTCTCTTATTTTCCCTTCCCTTCGCCTTTGTTCATCTGTTAGGTTTTCCCTCCCCCTTCACTTAAATTTTTACTCCTATTCTTTACTTGCATTCATTCCACTTCTTCAGAACACATGCTGTTTATTTGGCTTTTTCCCACCACGTTGGCATCCTTATTTTTGTCGGAATTGCACAACTAAATGCATTAAGTGCTCACCACCAGTCTTTTTCGCTGAAAAATTTCCAGTTACCTCTTGGTAGGATGAAACTCATCACACAGTAGAATCCTTGGGAAAGGTCAGCGTGTTTCATATTCCCTGAGTTATTGCATATTTAAAACTGCTCTTTTGTGGCCTATTTAAAATACAGCTTGGCTGGGATGTACCTTTTTGACCCACGCCCTCTTTCCTTGTGTTCCTTGAAAATGCTGCTCTACTGTCCCTTTGTTCTACATTCACTTCTTAAGAAGTTGAGTGCCAGACTAATTTTCTGACTTTTCTAAATAGTTTTATTTTTTTCCTGTCAAGACTCTGGGATTTTTTTTCTCAGTCCTTGAAGATTAACCGTTTTGCTAAGAAAAGTCTTAGGGGCGCCTGGGTGGCGCAGTCGGTTAAGCCTCCGACTTCAGCCAGGTCACGATCTCGCGGTCCGTGAGTTCGAGCCCCGCGTCGGGCTCTGGGCTGATGGCTCGGAGGCTGGCCCTGTTTCTGATTCTGTGTCTCCCTCTCTCTCTGCCCCTCCCCCGTTCATGCTCTGTCTCTCTCTGTCCCAAAAAAATAAATAAACGTTAAAAAAAAAAAAAAAGTCTTAGAGTCTATTGCCAAGCCAATTTTCTCAAATGAACTCTTTCAATATCCTACTTTTAAAAGTGTGTTCTTGGATTACAGTTGTGAAAACTGGTTCTGATGGGTCTTTTTTTATGTGTTTGCTCACTTTTCTTCTTCAAGAACTCTCATTTCACGTATGTCAGAATTTCTTTTCCGGGCTCCCTTCACAACCACTTTTTCTCTGACTTCTCTGTTTCTCCTGTTTATCTAATTTTCACTCTCCTGGCTCTTTTCTTTTTAAAATTTTTTTTTTCAACGTTTATTTATTTTTGCGACAGAGAGAGACAGAGCATGAACGGGGGAGGGGCAGAGAGAGAGGGAGACACAGAATCGGAAACAGGCTCCAGGCTCTGAGCTGTCAGCCCAGAGCCTGACGCGGGGCTCGAACTCACGGACCGCTAGATCGTGACCTGGCTGAAGTCGGACGCTTAACCGACTGCGCCACCCAGGCGCCCCTCCTGGCTCTTTTCTTACCTTTGCTCAATTTGCCTTATTAAATTTTTCTTGGAATCCATCTTCCTTCGAGTCTAGTGTTTCTGAGATAGTCTGTTTATTTGCATCCCTTTTTCAAGTTCTTCCCTTCCGCTGCCCTAAGAACACTCTGAAAGAAGGGAAACGTATAAGAAGGTAGTCTGAGTGCAAAGAAATAGAAGACCTTCAAAAATCACCCGTAAAATATATTACATTCATAAATTGTGTCCAAAATATGACATGAACACGTTACTAAGACCTCTGTAAGGCTGAATAAAGGCCCATCAGGTGACGCTTCTCAATGCCTAAGATTTACTGGCATCACAATTATACCCCCTCTGGTGAAAACAACATATAAAATGTTTTGCATACAATATCCCATCTGATAATTTTATACAATGCTGACAGAGCAAGTCTTTATGATGAGATGAGGAAAATGAGGCTACAAGTGGGAAATTCTTTCTTTTTAAGTCTTTACTTATTTTTATTCTGAGAGAGAAAGCACAGGGGAGGGGCAGAGAAAGAGAGAGAATGCCAAGCAGGCTCTGTGCTGTGAGTGCAGAGCCTGATGCGGGGCTCAATCCCATGAACTGTGAGATCATGACCTGAGCCAAAATCAAGAGTCGGATGCTTAACCAACTGAGCCACCCAGGCACCCCTCTGAGTGGAAAATTCCAGATTAGAATGCAGTGCCCTATCACTGGAGGGTCTGTGGGTCTTCAGCCACTCGTTTTTGAGCCTCTCTGAATTACACACTAAGCACCCCCAGTATATTCACTTGCACCTCACTCCTTTGTTTCCTCCCCATTTCCTTCTAACTCCCACCTCCTCTCCATCAATCTCCTTTCTTGTAAACTCCTTTCTAGACTCACGCATTGGTCTACCTCGTTGAGTCTCTGATCCTAGATCAATTTTCCGCTTGTTCATCCTGTTGCAATTCCTTGAAACAAGAAACACACAGGGATTTTTCTGCCTTCAGAGCCCTCAGGGCCATCTTAGATGTCCCCAGCACACACCCCAGAACTGAAGAAATGATACTAGCATGGACACTATAAACGATTTGGCACCTCTTCCCCTCCTGAACCTTCTTGCTCACGAATATAAGGATAAAGAAGAGAGGGGCACCTGGGTGGTTCAGACGGGTTAAGTGTCCGACTCTTGGTTTCGACTCAGGTCATGATCTCACAGTTCGCGAGTTCGAGTCCCGACTTGGTTTCTGTGCCTGTGCGGAGGCTACTTGGCATTCTCTCTCTCTCCCTCACTCTCTTTCCCTCCCCACCCTCTCAAAATAAATAAATAAACTTAAAAAAAAAAACAGAAATCAAAAAAAAGATAAAGAGAGAGAGAGGGTGGGGCTCAAAGATGGCCCTTATGTTGTTATCTTGAAGTACTGGGTAACTGTGGTATTGTTTTCTGAGAGGTAGAAGGTTGGGAGAAGGTTTGTGGTTTGGGAATTTTTAGTGACAGCAGCCTTCCCTTTAAAATGGAAACATCAAAAAGGGAACTCAAAATTAAGACAGGTAATTCGCAAGAATGAACACAGAGCAAGATTTAATTTCATGCTTATTGGATGAAAAAAAAAATCAAGCGTTGGATTTTAACGCCTACAATAATCCTAGCAACTTAATTATTTTAACCTGGGAGAATATGGCAGACATGTTTTAATAATATGACTTCTACCCATATATTTATTTGTGGACAGACATTTATTTGATCACAGTTTGTTTTGGTTTGTTTGTTTGTCTGCCTTGCAAACTAGGACATAAGCTCCGTCGGGAAATGAATCATGACTTCCTTGTTCACTGATGTATCCATGGTACCAAGTGCGATGTATTTGCACATATTAGACACCGATAAACTCCTACTGAATGAGAGAATAAAACCATACCATCAGCTCTCAAGTGTTATAATGAAGATAAAATATTTATCAAAAGTCGATTGGATTCTGGGTTATTTCAATATTGACATCGGTAAGCATTTTCATTACTGAAATTAACATTTAAATTAAAAAGTGTATTCCCGGCAATAAAGTTATTATTCTTGTCTATGGCTCCCTTTCCACTTATATACAAATGCGCGGTAGGTCAGGCTGCTGAATTCCTTGGTGGCTACAGTAATTTTAAAAATCCTTGTTTCATTGCATATGGCTCCAGCTTTCATCTCTTGAAAAGCATGGCAAGGTAATATGACTGTAGATGTGAAAAACAACAGGACAGACCAGCAAACTGGTCTTGCTGAAGCTTGATGGTGGCTCCATCTTTGGCCCATGTCTATTAAACCACCTCTACTATGCTTGGGGATTTTGCTCAAAAAAGAACGAGTTATCCTTAAAAGATGTCAAAAAATCTCCAACATCTGCAGCACCAATGCTATGTTTCTACAGGAAGCCTTTTGTCTAGAGAAAACATAGCCCTTGTAGCACATGAATGCAACAGCGTACGAATTCTCCCAGGTAACGTATAAGCTATTTTCAAGAGCCATGTTCCCCTTTTCCAGAACTTCTAGAGACACCCGAGATATGCAAATATATATTTTAGTTATTTATTTTGTAATTACGATAAATTCTATATAAATAATCTCCTGTGGCAGGCTAACAGCTCTAAAGATGTTCTTGTCCTAATCTCCAGAACCTATGAATATGTTACTGTATGCGGCAAAAGAAACTTTGCATATATGAGAAGTTGAGAAGGAAAGAGTATTCTAGATTATCTGGGTGGGCTCAAAATGCAATCACTGGAATCTCATAAGAAAGAGGCTTCTAAGAAGATTGGAGGGAGGAGACAGTGATGTGACCACAAAAGCAGAGAATCGAGTCACGTGGTCACAAGCCAAGGAAAGCTGGAAGCTTCTAGTGTCTGGAAGAGACAGGGAATTTGTTCAGATTCTTCCCTGGAGCCTCCAGAAGGACTAGTCCTCTGGACACCATGATTTTAGCCTCATGAGAATCTTATCACATTTCTGACCTTCAAACTATAGCAGAGTAAATGTGTTCTTTCATGCCATTAAAGGTGTAGCAAATTGTTACAACAGCAATAGGAAAATAGCAAACTAGCAATTTAAATTATTGACTTTTTAAAAACACAAACTTAACTTATCTTACAGTTCTGAGAGTGAGAAGTCACAGACCAATGATGTCACTGGGCTAAAGTCCCGGTGTTGGCAGAGTTTGTTCCTCTTGGAGACCTCATTTCCTTGCCACTTTCAGATTCTGGATAACATCTGTTACCCCATCCCTGCCTTTTTTTTCCCCATTAGGGAAATTAAAGATCTGACCTAACAAATGCTAGGTCCCTATTTCACTTGAAACATTGAAAGAACTAGTTGCATTTACAAGATGTCAAAAATCTAAAGAACGTTGTAGGCTATAAGCAAAATCTCTTTGAGCATAAAGTCAGATTACAAAAGTTTCTAAAGTACATTCTTACAAGTGATGTTTCTGTCTACCTGGAACACAACCTTTAGAAGCCTCCTCTGAGTAACGGCCTCTTTGAAAAGGTGCAAAGTGCATCCATTAGTACTAACAGCCAAATATCTTTTAAACTGTAGAAATCAATCCTTAATATTGCAAATTCTCGACAGTAAAAACAATAATTAATATTTTCACAAGATGCAGGCATTGTGCATCTGTCAGTGTGTAAATTATTTTACATATCATGATGGGGCACCTGGGTGGCTCTGTCGGTTAAGCGTCCGACTTCGGCTCAGGTCCCGATCTCACTCCCGTTTCGTGGGTTCGAGCCCCGCATCAGGCTCTGTGCTGACAGCTCAGAGCCTGGAGCCTGCTTCAGATTCTTTGCCCCCCTCTCTCTCTGCCCCCTGCTCACACTCTTTCTCTGTCTTTCTCTCTCAAAAATAAAAATAAGACACATTATTTTACATGTCACGGGGATTCAAACATTGCACAGAGTCTTTACAGAATTACTTCGTGAAAGTGAGCAGCAAGGCTATGTAAAAAATATCTCCTGTCTCTGTCTCTGTCTCTGTCTCTGTCTCCTGTCCCCTGTCTCTGTCTCTCTCTATTTCTCAAATCTCTTTTTACACCTAACTCACAATATTGCTGCCTTGTGATACACCTACCTCGCATAGATCTCATTTTCTATGTGAAGAAACAAGTTTAAAAATATGCAATTTGTCCAAGGTGACCTTGGCTGGCAAGGAATAGAACAAGGAATGCAGTTAGATCTTCTATCATCAAAGCAACACTGTTTTCTCTATATCACCCAGGGGTGCCTGGGTGGCTCAGTTGGTTGGGCCAACTCACAGTTCGTAGGTTCAGGCCCCACATCGGCTCTGTACTGACAGCACAGAGCCTGCTTGGGATTCTCTCTCTTCCTCTCTCTCTCTCTCTCTCTCTCTCTCTCTCTCTGTCCTCCCCCACTTGCGTTGTCTCTGTCACTCTCAAAATAAATAAATAAACTTAAAAAAAAACTGATATAAGAATTTAGGACCAGCTGGTTTCTTTCTTTATAAATGTATTAGGAAAAAAAAAAAAAAAGAAGAAACTGTGAAGTACCTTCTAAAGGAATCGTTGCTTCCTGATATTTATTCCCTTGCAAACCAGTATCTAAAAGTTGCTAGCCAAATTATATTATATGGTAACTATATATTATGTTAATTAATCCTAAAAATGTATTGATTAATAATAATAAATCAAGAGCACGTGAAATTAAATATATATTACATACATAGGGATAGCCAAGAACACGAGAGGAGTAACTTGCTCTGTGTTGGAGTGTGGAAAAGGCATTCCAGAGGCATTGAGTCTAGGACCCAACTAATAACAGAAGTGAGATGTGGCATGGGGAGTGAAGGTATGGAGGTGAGAGAAGAATTGCCAGACACTTCTTATATTGTGTCATCTTGGTCTCCTGTGTGTGTTGTCAAGCATCCTCCCAATCTGCTGCTTCCCAGCGGTCTCCTCTGCTTTGTGCCCCTGACACAGGAGGGCGCTGAGCCACACACAAGCCATGCGCCCAGGGGGTGGCAAGTTCTTGTCTTGGGGGAGGTAGGGGTCAAACTGCATGATTACTTAGCCTGTATACCTGAAGAGAAGAATTTGATCATCCTCTGAGATAGATTCACAGTCTTTCACTTACTATTTTCTTTATTTTTGCATTAAAATGCTTATCGGTCTCTTCTGATTAACAAAGTAGTATCACTTAGGAAAAAGTTTAGAATGCACGGATGAACACATAGAAGAAAATAGATTTTATACAGCCCCACCATCCAGGAATAACTATTGTTAACATTTTTATAGAAATCGATCTAGCTTTTTTTTTTAATCTAGTTTCAGATTTTTTTCCTTAGAGAGTAACAGCAATTCTTCTACTTGGCAAGCTGAAAAGATTCTCATTCCCACTCTAAGGATGACAACAAAAGCAGAGAGACATTAGGTTCATGGCTTTCTTTGACCCCATCAGAGATCTGAGGTCCCTGGGTGATACGCTGGCCTGAACTCTGGAAAGACAGGGGTACTGGGGAAAGAGACAGGGAGAAAATTTTTGTTTACCTACCAGACGCAGGTAGGACAAATTCAGCTAAAATAGTTAGGCATCGATGGAGGCAACACGGGGTCTGCCAAAAGAGTGCAGAGCCCCTGGGACTGCAGGTGGATTGAAAGTCTTCATGTCTTGCGGGCTTTTCTCCATGGATCTCACAAAAAAATGTTTGGTGAGAGTCCTGGGAATATTTCCCTGTGGAACAAACCTGGGTGACAGGAACAGCCATTGTTGCAGAAGGGACATGAAACCCGTGCACGCGTTTCTCCCCATCTGCTCTAAGGGAGTAGGGAGAGGGCCAAACCCACCGTCACCTTTAAGAAAGTGTTAAAACCCCTTGCAGCTGGGGAAGTGAGCAGAAAAAGTTTCCACCTCTGGGGAAGGAGCAGGAATTCCTTGGTAGGTTCAGAAATACAGCTGGGGGTGGGGGAGAAAGGAGAAAATCACACCCAGGGGACCCAGGAGCACAATGCTTGCTAGAGTCTGAGACTTAACAAGAGCTAAAAGAACACCCTCTTCCCCCCCAGGATAAACCAGCAGAATAACAAGTGCAGAGTAACAAGTAACCGCGGAATGCTGCCTGGACAATGACAAGAGCCAGGAGACAGTTCCAGTGAGGGGCACTGTACATAAGGAGAACATAAAGGCGAAGGTGGAAGAGAATGAGGCCCTCTGGGAAACCAGCCCACCTCCTAAACACAAGGTATCATCACTGGGGTATGAAGACTATGGGTTCTCCAGCAAGAGTTGGGGGTGGGGGGTCTACAGGACAGGGCCACCTCTCACCTGACACTTACCCTCATGGAACTTCTAGGAATACAAGAATTTGGCCTCCTGTGCATTATTAAGGTCCTTTAACCAAATAAGATGATAACAACCTGCTTTATTTAACAGCTTCTTGAATATTTTCCTTTTAGAACACAAGGCTGATGAACTTCTGTTGCTACACCTGCTACAGGTCCCACAAATGTCATGGATGTGCCTGGATGAAAGGGGACTTGCCTAGTGTCCTTCAGCATTTTAGACATGGAGAGACAAGATCTCCAAGCTTCTAATTTCTTGGTTCTTTTTCTGTGCTTTTCCTACAGCATCCTTCACTCTCCCATAATTCAATTAGTCTATTTTCTTTTTTTTTTTTTTCAACATTTATTTATTTTTCGGACAGAGAGAGACAGAGCATGAACGGGGGAGGGGCAGAGAGAGAGGGAAACACAGAATCGGAAACAGGCTCCAGGCTCTGAGCCACCAGCCCAGCGCCTGACGCGGGGCTCCAACTCACGGACCACGAGATCGTGACCTGGCTGAAGTCGGACGCTCAACCGACTGCGCCACCCAGGCGCCCCAATAATCAATTAGTCTATTTTCAATACAAGCAGAGAGCTGCCATAGACTCAGTAGAGGTTCATGTAGACTTTGCACGTTAGAATCACCCCAGAAACATCTGGTGCTGATGGCTGGACACCATCTCCAACGATTCCAATTTAGTGGGTCTTTGTGGGGCTTAAGCATTCATATATAGCCAGGACTAAAACACAGCAGCTCAAAGATCAGGGTTTAACCATGTTCAAGAGCAGTCTTCCCCAGGTGTAAGCTAATGTGTTCAGGTATTTAGCGATAAAGTGGAAAGTGGATTACATTAAGTTGATCATCATGAGATGCATCTTGTTGAGTTTATCAATATTATGAATGCTGTTGTAGGCATCAGGGAGGGATACTAAGAGGCTGCACAGAAAGCGTGGCTGTAGCTGGGATCTCTGGGCATTTCTTCCCATTTCATTGCCTCTTCTGAGTTCATTACTGACCCTTGACTTCCAAACTCCTTAAGCTGCTGAATAAATCTCACATCCCACTTGCACATACATACATCCTTAAAGCTAAGTAGGTCACTTGCTTAAGGCCAACACAGGTGGATGTTGGTCATTTTCATGCACTCTTAGGAATCATGCAGGCCCTATACAATACCCAAGAAATTCTCTGACTACCATTGAATCTTGGATCCCAAACTTCCAAATCCTTATATTCTAGTTCCCGACTTAAATAGGAACCAAACCAACTGATTTCTGACTATGTTTCCAGACCACATTAAAAGTACAGTACCTGGCACCCACTCACACCCTCAGGACCTCAAATTCTGATGGCCACCATCCAGAACCATATGCCTAATTGCATCTCCTTCTTCCTGCCCCCATAATTGGTAGAAACCTACATTTTGGAGAGCAGTGCCAGAGGCACCAGAATTGAGAACCCTGGCAAAATTAACAAATTGAAAAAGACAATGTCAGTCAAACTAATGTTTTGGATAATTCCATGATACCATATTCTCCATTTCCTTTTTTAAAATATAAATTTCCCAACTGTTTATTTAAACATGATGCACAAGAAGTTACAAATATGCCCACTCCATTATTATTATTATTATTATTATTATTATTATTGAAACTTCATTGCTTAGTTGTTTTGACAGGTACAGAGATCATTGCAATCACCAAACACAATAATGTTCTCCTTTGTTTTGTAGACGAAGACTCTGAGTCTCCCTAATCAAGAAATGTTTAGGACTTCAAATGCACATAGATATTTCTCTTGTTTCTTGACAAGTATTACACCCTGCTGTGCAACATATAAATTACAGGCCAAACCACTTATCTGAAACAATGATCTCTTTCCTGATACTTTAACTTTTTATTTTTAAATGGGGAAAAAATGTATGTCACACCTATCACATATCTTGGAAGAAAAACGTTAACGTCAATCAGTGATGGGTACGATCAGTACAGATACTTATAAGAACATGAGGAAACTCGTAGGAAAGAGGGAGGAGGGGGGGAAATGACATATTATGATGCTCACTTCTTACATTTGGCTTTGGTTTTGTACTCAACCTGAGAATGAATTGTGAAGTGCAAGCTTTAGCCAGCCAAATCCTACATAGGGAACAGGGAAAGCTAGCACCATAAAGAAAACGTGCTCTTTGTTTGCACTCCCCATGCCACTAAGTTCATTGTCACCTTGGAACTAGTTCAGGAGCAATTCCAGTAACTGTTGCCTCTGCCTGTTGGCCAAGCCCTTTGGCCTAGATCTCTGCACATCTAGCTCCTTCTGGTCTGGTATAAACTTAAATATTCCCTTTTGGGAAATATGTTCCCCAACCATTCAATCCAAAGTTACATTGTTGTATGTGATTTCTACTGTCCATCACTATCTAAAATATCTCATGTGGTCTGCTTCCTCCTTCAGAATATAAACTTCATGGGGGGCAAGCAGGAACCTCGCTCTTCTGGTTACGCTCGATTATGCCCCTCACCTACAGTAGCACCTGGGTCACAGGACCTGCTCACTGGGTGCTTATTGAAAGATGACACCGTGAATAGTCAGGAAAGAAGTAAAAGGAGGTCACTAAGTACAACTCTGTAATAGAAAGTGTGGGACCAGAGACAAGCTGGGGATCATTGTAAGAGTAAATCATGTTTAAGACACAAAGAGAATAGCATGTCACTGCATGTCCCCGCCTACCTCTCCAGCCCACCAAACAGCTGACCATAGTAGATGGACTGACAGCCCCTCAAATTCATTCATGCCTCAATCCCCAAAAATCTGTGAATATGTTACCTTACATGGTCAAAGCAACCTTACAGGTTAGGCGATTGGGCTGAGGATTTTCACCTGAGGACACTATCCTGGATTACCCAGGTGGGCCAGTCTAATCATGTGAGTCCTTGAAAGTGGCCAGAACAGTGGGCCAGGCATGTAACAAGGATGTGACCCACCAGTACTGCCTTTTATACAAAGAGTCATGACCTACAAAATATGGCAGGCTCTAGAATTGGGAACACCCTTGAGTTTACAGCAAGAAGGAAAAGGGGGACCTTGGCCCCACAACCATAAGAAACTGAATTCTACCCACAACCTGGATGACCAGGAAATAGACTCTCCCCCAGAACCTCCAGAATGGAACAAAGCCTACAGACACACCTTGATTTTAGCTTGATGAGACCAATATCTAATTTCTAACCTCCAGTACTGTAAGGCAACAATTTTTTTCCTACTTTAAGCCACTAATTTGTAGTAATGTGTGATGGCAGCACTAAAAACTGAACACAAAAGCCCTGGATCTGAAGAATATAGCAGAGTGAAATTCAAGTAAAATCAACGTACCCGCGTGGTGGTGGCGTGCCCACACTTGACCCCTCACTCTGCCCCTCTGATGTGTCCTGTGATCTGTGGGCCTAGATACAATAAAGCTGATCTTTCAGAGACCTGCTACCACAAAATAGTCCAATATTACTTTACCCAAGACTTACTGTAAAGTACTGAAAGCCTTTAAAAATTTCTTGAAAATGTTTCAGCAGCAGCGAAGTGATGATAGCATATCTCTTTATTCCACTGTGGCTAAGATGGCTTCGCATCGGCCTCTGTCCCTCCATCCCTCCCTCTTTCTGTCCCCTCTCCCCTGTCCTCCCCTTTTTTTTTTTTGTCTCTACTTATCCCTAAATTGCCATTGATTATGACCACTAAGAAGATGACAGTTTTCTTTCTTTAGTGGAGACGTGTAATCTTGAGGAACAGTTCTAAACCTTTCTATAGGTTCTATACTAGTTGCTCCATGGACATACGAAATGATAAAATTAAAACAATTATTTTCTTTTTTCTTTTTTAAATTAAACTTTTAAAAATGTTTGTGCAATTGTGGTTTTACATGCAGCTGTGAGAAAGGAAAGAGAATTATCATGTATACCTTTTATCGGATTGTTGGTTCACACCTTCACTCCCTTTGGAGCTCTTTGGGCAAAATCTGAAACTGGATCCCAACACACAGAGAGCAAAGAGAGACTCAAGAAAGCAGCAGGCCATTCCAAATTGGTAGATGGAAGCTATAATAAGCAAGAGAACTTACTTATGAAGCTTGTCTTGCGAGACTGCAAGAGCAGTAGATTTTCACACCTGTCTCTAGAATCTTCAAAGTATATATGGAGGTCTCAGCAGGATCCAGTCACATATCAGTCCAGATGGCCTCAACAACACATTGCAATCTCAAGGCTAGGTCCTTGGGGCCGCTTCCAGCACAGGGAAGACAAGCACTATGAACATCCCAAGGATGTAGAGGGGATGAGGTCTAGCTATCAGGTCAACCAGCAGATGCCCTCTATGACTTCCTCCAACACTAGTTTACCCTAATGGTAACATGTTGCAAAATCTTACGCACGATATCACAACTAGGATACTGACATATGTACGGCCAAGATACACAATATTTCCACAACTGCAAGGATTCTCATGGTGCCATTTTATACCCACACTCACTTCCCTCCTGCTTCCAGCCTTTCCCTGGCAACGGCTCTCCCTTTCTACAATTTTGTTATTTCAAGTGTGTTATTTATATATAAATATGAAAATACAAATATATTATATATAATATAAAAACATATACATGTATGTAGATAGATAGGTATGAAAATGTAACATTGAAATTGCTTTTTTCACTCAGCTCAATTCTTCAGCAAGACATCTAGGTTGTTGCTTATATTGATAGTTTACTTTTTTTTCTTTCTGAATAGTATTCCATGGTATGGATGTTTAACCATTCACCCATTGAAGGACGCCTATGTCGCTTCTGGTTTTTGATTGTGATGAATAAACCTACTATACCTGCTATAAACATTCAAGTAAGGATGTTGTATGAACATAAGACTTCGTCTCTCTGAGACGAATACCCAGGGGTGAAATTGCTGGGTCATGGGGCTGTAGCACGTTCAGTTTTTTACGACACTGCCAAACTGCTTCCAGAGTGATTTTTCCATTTTCCACTCCCACCCGCAACAGATAAATGATGAGCGACTCATTTTCTCTGCATCCTCACTGGCCGGCACTTGATCTTGCCAATATTTTTTATTTTAGTCATTCTGATGATAGGTGTAGAGTGAAATACCATTGTGATATTAATTTGCATTCCCTAATAGATAATAAGGTTGAATGTCCTTTCATATGCTTATTTGTCATCAGTAAATTCTCTTCAGGGAAACGTGTTTGTCTTTTGCCCAGGTTCTAGTGGGATGGTTTTTTGTTTGTTTGTTTGTTTGTTTTTTACAGTTGAATTTTGGGGACAGTTAAAAATATATTGTAGATACTAGTCTTTTGTCACATAGATGTCTTGCAAATACCTTCCCCCAGCGTGCACCTTGTCTGTATTCTCTGAATAGGGTCTTTCTCAGAGCAAAAGATATTAAACTCAATGTAATGTATCAAATTTTCTCTGTATAGATTGTGCAGTTGCCAAGTCTAACAACTTTGGCCTAGCCGTGGATCCCAAATATTTTCTCCTATGTTTTGAACTAAAAGTGCTATAGTTTTATATTTCACATCTCAGTCTGAGATTCATTATAAGTTCATTTTTGTATATGCTGTGAGACTTGGTCAATGTCCATTTTTTTTAAACATAGGAATGTCCGATTGCTGCAGCGCTATTTGTTGAAAAGGCTCTCTTTCCTCCATCGAATGGCTTTTGCAGCTTTGTTAAAAATCGATTGCGCACATTTGTGTGGGTCTATTTCCGGGGTCTCTCTTCTGTTCCATTGATCTATCTATTCTCCCACCCCTACCACACGGTCTTAATTAACGTTAATGACATGATAAGCCTTGAATTCAAGTAGGCTGATTTCTACCGCTTTATTCTTCTTTTTCAAAATTGTTTTAGCCATGCTAGTTCCTTTGTCTTTCCTTGTAAACTTCTACAATACTCTTATCTACATCAAAAAGAAAAAAAAACTTGTTGGGATTTTTGCAGAAACTGTGTTAAACCTAGATACGAATTTGGGGAGAAGTGACACTTTGACTATGTTGAGCCTTCTAATTCATGAGCACAGTATGTCTCTCAATTTATTTGGAGTGTGATTTCTTTCATCAGTATTTTGAGTTTTTAGCCAGAAGTCCTGTGTATGTTTTGTTTGATTTACAGCTAAGCCTTCCATTTCTGGAGTAAATTTAAATGGCAATGTATTTTTAATTTCAATGTTCATGTTCTCATTACCAGTATATAGAAATACAATTGGTTTCTGGGTGTTGACCTTGTATTTTGCAATCTTGCAATTTTTTAGCTCTAGGCTCTACATAGACAATTACATATTCTGAAGGCATGAGCAATTTTATTTCTTCCTTTCCATTGCTTAGACTTTTTATTTCCTTATTCTGCCTATTACACTGGACAGAACTTCCAGCATTACAGTTGAATAGGTATGACATCCTTGCCTTGTTTCCAGTCTTCGGGAGAAATAATTCAGTCTTTCACCGTAAATATAAGTATAATGTTAGCTCTCGGGTTTTGATGGATGTTTTTAATCAAGTTCAGGAAGTCTCCCTCTATTCCTATTTTTCTAAGAGTCTTCTTTATCATAAATGGCTCTTCAATTTTGTTTGATACTTTTTCTGTACTGATTGATGTGATCGTGTATTTTATTTTCTTTCTACCTGTTAACATGGCGGTTTATGTTGACTTTCAAATACCGAACTACCCTTGTATCCCTGAAATAATCCTCAGTTAGTCATGGGTGTATAATTCTGTGTATATATGGCTGAATTATGTTTGCTAGTATTTTGGTAAGGATTTTTGTATCCATGTTCATGAATAACACTAGTCTATAGTTTACTTTCTGTCTCTCTAGTTTTGCTATCAAGGCATACGGACCTCAAAAAATAAATTGGGAAGTATTTACTTCTCTTCTATTTTCGGGAAGATATTGTGTTGAATTGGTGTTATTTTTTTCTTTAAGTATTCATAGAATTCTCCAGTGAAACCATCTGGGCCTGGAAAGTGTTTTAGGAAGGGTTTTCCTTTCTTACAAATGTCCTTACTAGTTACAGGGCTGTTCAAATGACTTGTTTCAAATTGGAACAGTTTAGATAATGTATTAGTTTCCTAAGCCTTCCATAACAAAATGCCACTAACTGAGGGACTTAGAACAGAAATGTATTGTCTCACAGTTCTGGAAGATAGAAGTCCAAAATTAAGGTGTCAGCAGAGTTGTGCTCCCTCTGAAACTTCCAAGAGAAGGATCCTTCATTGGCTTCTGGTAGTCCCAGACACCCCTTGGTTTATGGAAGTGTAATTCCAATCTCTGCTTCCCTCATCACATGGCTCTCTCCCCGGGTCTCTTCGTATCATCTTCACTCTACATGCGTCCATATCCAGATTTCCCATTTTTATAAGGACATCTGTCATATTGGATTAGGGCCCACCCCAATGACCTCATCTTAACTTGCTGAGATCTGCGAAGGCTTTGTTTCCCAATGTATTCACATCCTGAATTACTGGGGGTTAGGATTTCAACATATCTTTTTTGGGAGAACACAATTCAACCCATAACAAGGACTTTGTGTTTTTCAAGGAATTGGTCCTTTTCATCTAAGGTGTCAAATTTACGTGTGCAGAATTGTTCACAGTATTCTCTTATTTATCTTTTGATGACTGCAGGATCTGTGATGACCCCCTATTACCGACTAATGTCAGTAATTTGTACCTTCTTGGTTTTGGGTCCATTTTGCTAAAAGTCTGCCAATTTTATTGATCTTTTTAAAGATGCATCTCTTTGTTTCATTCATTTTTAAATTGTTTTTCTGTTTCAATTTCATTGATTTCTATTCTTTATTATTTCCATCCCTTCTCTTGATCGAGGTTTATTCTGCTCGTTTTTGGCTAAGTGCTTGAGGAAGGAGCTTAGATTATTGATCTGGGAATTTTTCACTTTTCTAATACGTGCATTGACCATGATAAATTTCTCCACCTGGTTAACTATTTCCACAAATTTTGATATGCTGTATTTTCATCTTCGGTAGATTCGTTGTGTTTTTAAAAGTGTTTTTTAAAGTTTATTTATTTATTTTGAGAGAGAGAGAGAGAGAGAGAGAGAGAGAGAGAGAGAGAGAGAGAGTCCCAGCCAGGCTCTGCACTATCTGCACAGAGTCCAACATGGGTCTCAATCCCATGAACCATGAGATTACGACCTGGGCTGAAACTAGGAGTTGGATGTTTAACCTACGGAGCCACACAGGAGCCCCTAAAATTTTTTTGAGACTTCTTCTTTGACACATGCATTATTTATAAGTGTGTTGTTTAGTTTTTAAGGTTTGGATTATTTTTCTCTTATTTTTCTGTTCTTGATTTCTTCTCTATTCCATTGCAGTTGGGGAACACAACCGTATATGCTTTCAATTCTTTTAAATTTGTTGAGATTTGCTTTGTGCTCTAGGTTATGGTCTATCTTGTCATCTGTTCCATAGACACTTTTAAAAAACTGTGTATTCTGTTCTATTTAGGTGCAGTGCTTTCTAAATTTCATTGGATCTTATTGGTTTATGATTCCATTAAGTCTTATATCCTTGATGATTTTCTATCTAGTTTACCAATTGTTAAGAAAGAGTGGTTGAAGTCTGTGACTATAATTGTGGATTTGCCTATTTCTCCATTCTGTTCTATTAGTTTGTTGCTTCACATATTTTGCAGCTCTGTTGTTCGGTATGTACATATTAAGGGTTGCTATGTTTTCTTGGTGGGCTGACCTTTTTATCACTATATAATCTCTCTGTCTCTGGCAATTTCATTTGCTCTAATGTCTATTGTACCCAATGTTAACATAGTCACACATGCTTTCTCTTGAATAATGTTTGCACGATATATATTTTTCCACATTTTCATTTCACCCTTCTTATATAGTTCTATTTGAAAATAATTTCTTACAGACAGCATATAATTGGTCAAGTTTTTATTCCACTCTGCCAATTTTGGTCTTTTAATTGTATTTAGACCATTTACACTTAATGTAATTATCAATATACTAGGGCTTAAGATTGGCATTTTATGTTTTTTTTGTTTTCTCTCTCTTTTTTTTCTGTTTCCTTTTACCGGCCTTACTGTGGCTACTTAGCATTTTTATTATTTTAATTTCATTCATCCATAATGTTTTGAGCATATCTATTTATATAGCTTTTCTTAATGATTTATTACATATTGCATTATATATTTATTATATATATGTATATATGTATATAATATATATATCTTACCATAGTCTACTGGTATTTTCAATTTATCAGTTTGAGCACAATATAGAAATCTAAAATCTCATGTGTCCCTTTATCTTCTTCCTTTTATAATATAACTGTCTGACATGTTTCCTCTACATACATTTAGAAGCATATCTGAGATCGTTTCTAATTTTTGCTTTGTCAAATATAATTTAGAAAATTTGAAACAAAATACTTTTGTATTTACCATACTACTGCTGATGGCGTTCTTCTTTTCTGATGTTCCAAGATTTCTTCCTTATAATTTCCTTTACATTTAGAGAAACTTCCTTAGCCATTCTTTCAGGGTAGGTCTATTGGTGACAAATTATCTTAGTTTTCATTCATCTGAAAATGCCTTGATTTCATTTTCACTTCTGAATAATATTTTCACTGGACAATGGATATTGTGTTGACAGCTCTTTTCCTCAGTATTTGAAAAATGTCGTGTCACTAACTTCTGTCTCCATGGTTTCTGATAAGAAACCCACTGTTATTTGAACTGTTTTCCTTGATGGGTAAGGCAATCTTTCTCCATGACTGCTTTCAGTATTTTGCACATGTCCTTAATTTTCAGAAGTTTGTGATGGGCCTTAGTGTGGATTCCTTTGTGTTTATCATGTTTGGATTTTTCTCAGCTTCTTGAACCTACAACTTTATGTCTTTTGCCAAATGTACAAATTTTTCAGCCATTTTTCTTCACACGTTCCAGAGGCTCTGTTGCTTTTGTTTTTTAAGTCTATTTTCTGTATTTCTACGTTCAGCTTAGATGATTTACAAAATTTCATCTTCCAGCTCACTAATTTTTCTCCTCCACCCTCTTCACTGTTCTGTGAAATCATCCATTTAGTGTCTTATGTTGATTGTTGTATATTTAGGTTTTAATATTTCCCTTTGGCTTTTCTTTATGTATTCTATTGGCTTGCTAAGATTCTCTTAGGCTGTCTTTCAATTTCTCATTCATTTCAAGTGTGTTTGTAGTTGCTCATTGAAGCAGTTTTATTATGGATACTTTAAATTATTTGTCAGATAATTATAGCATCTCTGTCATCTCAGTGTTGGCATCTATTGATTTTTTTTTCATTCAGTTTGGAGTCTTCCTGGTTCTTACTATGCTAAGTAATTTTCTACCAAAGTCCTTGCATTTGGGGTATTATGTTAGGAGACTGTGAATCCCATTTAAAGATTTGTTTTTGTTGACTTCTTTTGGTGCTGCTCCTACAGGACAAAGGGGCTGGGTGGGGAGGTGATACTGCCTCATTGGTGCTAGGTAGGGATGAGTCTAGGTTCCCCTCTTGACTTTCTTTGACACTTGAGGGAGAGGGATGTCCTCCTTGCTGCTAGATATGGATGGGGGTTCAGGCTTCTCACTAGTCCTAAGCTTCCATCACTAGTCTGGTAGAAGTGCCTAGGTATCGTTTCCCATGTGGTCTCATTACTTCTGGGTGGTAGCAAAAGATCTGATTCTCCCACCCTGCCATGCCTAATGGTGGGGTGGGGGGGGGAGGCATCATTACTGCTGTGCTGTATGAAAATACAGGTTTCATGGACACCAAGATGGGGAGGGATGGCTACAAATGCCTGGCTCCCTACTCAGCCTTCTCTGACACCAGCTGAGTTGGGGAATTGGGATTCTTCCTTAGAGCCTCGAAACAGTAGAATCTGGGTTTCCCACTTGTCTTTTGATGGTGTTGGTAAGATGGGACTACGGGATGTGTGCGTGTGTGTGCGTGTGTGTGTGCGTGTGTGTGTGTGTGTGTGTGTGTGTGTGTGCATGTGTGTGTGTTCGGCCAGAGCATCGCCATTACTATCTGCAAATCTTCTGTCTTGTTAAACTGCCCCTTTTCTGGTCCTATGGCTAGAGAGAGGAGAGGTGTTTTGCCTGCACCCACCGACATTTCCAGTTTGCCAACTTCTTCCGCCCCCACATCTGGGATATGTGCAGCCAAAAGAAAACCGAGGAACTCCCCACAATGTCAGTCCTTGTGGCCCAAGTTCCCTAGCTTGTCTGCCTTCTTCTGTGTACCTTTGTGTCTTCTTCTATTTTATAATCTCCAGAGTTTTTAGCTGCCCTTACCAGGAGAATAGGGCAAATACACACACTCCATCTTCCCATTTGTGGAAGCTCTCTGATTTTCTTTTAATATATATATATATATATTTATAATGAAAAAGGATCAGAGTCAACAGTGTCCTCTCAAAAGTCATTTGTTAACACCGACGTCTTTCTTCTGAAAACGAATGTCATTTTTGCTCAAGGAGATGCTGAAGCAGGCCCTTGGGGATTTCT
Source organism: Herpailurus yagouaroundi (assembly GCF_014898765.1). Taxonomy (NCBI): domain Eukaryota; kingdom Metazoa; phylum Chordata; class Mammalia; order Carnivora; family Felidae; genus Herpailurus; species Herpailurus yagouaroundi. The sequence continues at coordinate 10,890,637 of NW_024412433.1, forward strand.
CTGACGGCCCTTCCTTCCAGGGCCTGGGTGCTGGCCTCTGATGGATGACCACAGTCATGGGTTTGGAGACCTCTATGTGCACACGAGCTTCTAGCAGGCAAGAAGTGAGTGAGTCACAATTAAGCAAAATGAGTTAGATGAAGAATTTGAGAAGCAAAAACAGGAAGGAGAGGCCACGTAAAGAAAGACTAGTTGGGAGATCAAGGACAGTATTGCTCTGACTTATCAGCCAATTACATGGTAGAAGACACCAAAAATAACATCAGATCTAGCAACGCAAACAAGGGAATGGTGCGCGACCAGTGGGGAATGTGGGCATTGCCAGCAGTAGAGCGCGAACGAGGGAAAGTGGGTGAACAACTTCAGGGCTGAGACCCGCCGCACCCCAGAGGCAGAGGGGAGGAGACGCGACGGCAGGGCGGAGGGGAGAGAGACGTTCAGAGTCACCTCTGCTGGGCTCCGGGAGAGGCCGGGAAAGCTCCGAGGGAGCCTCCAGCGCCCTGGACCCGGGCTGCGGCGGCGGAGGGCAAAGGGTTGGAGCTCGGGCCCAGCGAGCCAGCGCGATCGGAGGGGCGACAGGGAGGGGAGCTCCCAGCGGTCGCGGCGGGCAGCGCTTCCCGGCCGGGGCGGAGCGTGTCCCCGACAGCGGTCCCAGCCTGCGCGCGCCCGTCCGTGCGCTCCGGGCACCGGCTCCTCGCGCCAGACTTCCGTCCTTCGCGCGCGCTTGCCGCCTTTCTCCCCCGCGCGCGCGTCGCCAATGGATGGCAACTCCCTGCTCTCCGTACCGAGGTAAGACCCGCTTCCCCCTTGGCCCCACCCAGTGGCCCTCGAACTCCGTCGCGCGCCCCCGGTCGCTCCCGAACTTGCTCCGGGGACTCCAGGGTCTGAGCTCGGCTTGGTCTGGCCCCGGCCGAGCGAGCGGCCCCCGGGGGACGGTGGGCCCCCGTCTAGTGCACCACTGGGCGCGGAGCTGGGTGCGGCCTGCGCGCCGGGGCGGCTGGGGGTCGGGGGACAGCCCGGGCCCGCCTCGGGGGTCGGGGCTGGGGTCGGCTGTACGCGGCGGGAGCCAGACTTTCCGTGGGCACAGCCTGCGCGGGTTTCGCGCCCTGTGGGGGGACGGGCTCCTAGGTGGGGATGAGCCGAGGAGGAGCGAGACCAGGGCAGAGTCCCCATCCCCGTGCATTTGGGTCTGGGCAAAGGGGTGCGAAGGAGGAGGGGGGGTTGCCCCTAATCCCCGACGGCACCCAGGCTGCGCCCCACCGAGACCTGGGACGGCAAGACCCGGTCCGCTCCAGTCCCACCCGCCCCAAGCGTCCCCACATCCTAGGCCGGTCTGCGCTGGCCGAGTGCGCCGCCGGCCTCCACCCCAGCCTGGGGTCCCCACGCGGGGTGGGTCCGGGACGCCGCCTCCGACTCGGCCGGGTGGGAGCAGCGCGTTTCCCTGGAAGCGTCTCTTCCGGTCTCCTTCTCTCCCTTTGCCCCGGTTCCGCGCTCCCTCAGACTCAGTCCTTTGCGAATTTGGGAAACTGAGATTTTTCTATTTCACCCCCCCATAAACCTTAGCGGTAAACTGAGGCTGGAGCGCCGCTGTTCCCTGAGCCGAGCAGGTGGTTTTGCGCTCTTTGCGCAGCTCGAGGAACGACCACCCCGAGCTGCGGCTCCGGGAGGGGGGTGCGGGGGTCTCACTGCCGCCCGCACAGCCCCACCTCTCCTAGGCGAGGGGCTTATAGGTGTCGCTCATCTTGTCATCCCCTACTCCCCCCCTTTCCCCCAAGCACACTTCTAGGCAGTTCCAGCCGAGATGATCAGGCACAGGAATAAACATTTTTCAGCTCGCATTCTTGGAGAGCAGCGAAACCCAACATCCAAGGGCGAGGGCACACATGCAGCTGATACTATATTGCCTAGCGGCCAAGATGGGGATGAGAGTCGAGGGGGGTGGGGGGTGGCAAAGGACCGAGACTGCTTTTCAAGCGCGTTGAAGGCTGCCATCTAGAGACTTGAAGTCTTTATTTATATTCTGTAATGAAATGGAGCTTTCCCAGCTCCACAGGCAATTTCCTTTTTAAGCATCCCTTTTCTGCGGGGTAGCGAAAGGGTCGGAAAAGGCCCACGGTGGTGTCTATGCCTGGCCTGAAGCTGCTGTAAAGTGAAAAATCTGTAACCCTGGGGACAGACACGGTCAAACTAGCATGAAGTCTTCCCATTCTGCCCTAATGCACGAAAAAGACAGTTAAGACCACAGGAAGATTTTTTTTTTTAAGTTATGTATATATATATGTACACACACACACACACACACACACACACACATTGCTACTGATTTTTAGGGAAAAGTGTGAGGCATTTGAAAGTGAAGCCAATTGGGGGTTCCGCTACCTGAGATCATGAGAATTGAAATGGTAAACTGTGATTCCCACATTCCAACAGAGACACTTCTGGTAGGAGACGGATTGCGTTAAATGCAAGTTTGCAGATCAAGGTGCTGGGCCTGAATCAAGATTGTATTCCTATTCAAAAGCTGGGACATTTTCTGAAATATTAAAATTCATTCTGCCAATTATTCTTTAACATTATTTCTGTTGCAGTATTGTAAAAAAAAATGACCTTATGAAGAGCGGACCAACGGCAATGATATTGCTCTGTAAAAATATTAATATTGATTTAATACCAGCTGCAGCAAATTAAATTTTGAATTTAAATTTGAATATTTTTGTCCATTCACCAAGACATATCACATTTCCACAAACCGGCATAGTAATTCAGCTATTTTATCAGCATCCTTACTCATATGAGAGATATTCAGTTAACTCTAATAGATGAGTTAGTTTGATCCTCTATTTCACTGAATACAAGAAACATAATTTACTTTCTATAATATTTAATTGGAAGCCACAGGCATTGATATACAAAAAATAAAGTAGAATTATGAAACAGTGTATGGAAATACTATATTATTCATACCACTTGTCCACAAAACTTTGAATAAAGAATTGATCACTGGAAACTCTACACAAGCTTTTACAAGAATATGGCAATGGTCAGAAAAAATCAAATTGTGGTCAATCAATATGTGTGCTGTCTAAATATGAAATAATGTTTTCAGTGTTTACTAAATTGAGTGATTATAAATCACTTTTTCTATAAAGAATTATAATGCCGTTGAAGAAATTTTGTTTGGCAATGGGGTAGCAAAAAGAAAATGATCTAGCTATACATTGAGTTAATTATAGAATTTTTGGTGTGTTGGCTTTTACATGTTCTGAAATTTTTCAAAGAATCAAAGATATAAACGAAATTTTATTCAAGCAGTGTTTTGTCAAGATTGATCTAAAACTTGTATGTGATTCATACACTGTAGATACTTTGAAGCATTTTTTTTTGAAGCAATTGTTTATGCTTCTTTGGGTTGTTATACTATATATTACCTTACCTCTGTGAAAGCTCCAATTAGTTCTTAATATGACACTTTTAAGTCTACAATACATTATGTGGATCACATTACAGATTTCTTTAAATCACTGGTTGTCAAAGCTGGAAGGTGTTTCCAATAATGGGGCTGAGCTGTGGAAAGATGAAATGTTCCATGTTAGTTGCGTTATAGGTCCAGACCCCACCTGTATCCTGACTAGTAGTCTAGTTCGAGCGAAAAACATAAAACAAAAAAGAAAAAAACAAAAAGCAAAAAAAAAAAAAAATGAAATCTGAAAGTTTTTAAGATAGTCATTTCTTTTACAAAAAGTTTATTTGATTTGCTAAGGTGGCAAAACTAAGTATTATGAAAATGAAAGAGAATCCCAGGACTCTTCAACCAGGATGTTCCATGCCATGGTACCCCGCACTACAATATAGTAACTACCGGTGATGGATGGAAGGGTACCTTCACTTGCATTGGTAACTGGCGTGTGTAAATTAAGGTTTATATTTTATGAAGTGTTAGCCTATGTATGAAATTGTTCGATCAGTCACATCCCTGTGAGTGAATATGACAGATATAACCATCCCCACTTCCTAGGTGAAAAATTTGAAGGAAGAGGAAATTAAATGAAGAAAATAATTGGATTTAAAAAGCCACGCAATAGTATGTAGCAAAACTGAGTCATCCACAGAGTTCGTCTGGCTTCAGGTTTAATTTTCTTTCTTGTATTGATTAAAAATCCATACCTTTTTTTTTTTTTTTTCAAAAGGGGGAAAAAGATTCTGATGCACAGTTGGGACCAACACTGGTATCATTAGAACACATGGGGGCAGCCTAAAAGCAAGGTCATGTTTTAAAGCCGACAAATACTGAAAATGTCATTTTTGCGAACAGAAATAATTTGTCACCTTGATCACATCTAAAGTTGAATTCGAAGTTTCAGAAAGGGGACGTCTCATTTCCTAAATCACTTGGATTTTTTATACTGTACTATTTTTTTTTTATTTCATTTCGTTTGGCTTACCGGATTCTATTTCAGTAATGCTTTTATATGGCACTTTGAATGAGTGACTTATCGAACAAAGATCGACTTTTGAAAAAAAGGAACTCTTTTGATTTAGATTTCCTGTGAGTTTATTTTAACCAAACCTAAGTTTAACCTAGCAACATTTCACTACAACCCGCCACGATCTCCAGGCTTTTCTCTAGGAAAGCTGGTTCTGGAGAAAAACAACTAGATTTTTTTTCTTTTTAATGGAACAAACGAGGTAATACTATAAACTAGACTATGGTCTTCTATCCAGTTTTTATTGAAACGTTATCTGTTTTCGAATTTATACAAAAAGAAAACATCAATAGGACATGACATTTCTGTGTCCTAGATATCTGAAACTCTCAGAAAAGATGAATCCATCACTCCTAACAATTTGAGGGTCAAGGACAAACAACAGACACTGTCTTAAATTTAGTATAAACTGAAGGCCATTCTCATTCCTGGAAATCACATTCTCTTCAAGAGCAGTGCTGGTGTGACCACATTCTCCAACTCAGAATTTTCAAGGAAACATGACCCAAGAGTACTATTTCCTTTAGAGAAAGAAACTGGGAATTAGTCAGTCCTGGTACTGAGGACTCTGAGATCCACATTGCTGTAGCATAATAGGTATCTGAAGAAGAGACAGAAACTCTGAAGGCAATTTACCATAAAAACAATATTATAAAGAGTCTAGAAGTCCACCGATAATCCCACATTTCACATACACTTTTAGGGGCCCCTGGTATCTGTCCATGTGGTTCCTTTAGTATAAAATATGTATCTGATACCCAATAATCAGTTTTTAAATAAACTGTTAGAGCTCTTCTCATTCACAAGGGGTTGCCTTTGTCTGGTACTATTCATTTTAATGGGGTTTTATTCTGTGCATGAGAGTAACAGCTACGGAGGCTTGCAAAGTGGGGTATTTGATGTCAGGAGACCTAGTGTTTAGTCCTGTTCTGGAATTGATGGCTGTGACTAGGCAAGTTGCTTGACCTGTGGCTCTTCTGTCTTCTCCTGGATGTAATGATATAGACCCTGAGTATGCTACTCTGCTGGGTAGCTTTTATTTCTAACCCATAGTGTTATAGACTTTACTGAAACAATGACTCTTAATTGGGCCTGATATGGATGAACATCTCATTCTCCTAAAAGTGACAGATGAAGTTAAGGCATTTAAAGAAACTGAAGCGATATACCCATCCAAAAAAAAAAAAAGTCCAGCTTAGAGAATGTTTTGGTTCATTTTTAACTGAAAAAATGTTTATTTATTTTGACAGAGAGAGGGAGAGAGAGAATCCCAAGCAGGCTTCGCGATGTCCGTGCAGAGCCTGATGTGGGGCTCGATCCCATGAACTGAGATCATGACCTGAGCTGAAATCAAGAGTTGAATGCTTAACCTACTGAGCCACCCAGGCACTCTGGTTGGCTTATTTTTAATGCCTCCCCATAGGGAGAGCAGCATAATGCTCACAGAAGGTATAACAAAGTCTTTTTTTTTTTTTTTTAAAGAATTTTGCACGGTGATTAACATCCTGCTTCTACCACTTGGCAGTTATTGGTTATCCACACTGGGGCAACCATTATAAGAATTGAGATAGTATGTGTGACATACATTGAGCAGCGAACCTTTGTCTTTTGCTGCTTATCATACTTAACAAACTCCTCTAAGTACGTGTGTTTCATGATCGATTTTTAAAATCAGTGCTGATGAACAGCCCACATAAGTCAGACAGGAAGCATACCTTAGCTGATATTGGCATATCTACTCCAGCTTTCTCTTGGTTTATCTTTTTTTGTCCTTTCACTCTTAACCTGTCTAAATCTTCATATTTGATTTATTTCTTATAGACAGGCTATCTTCCTTTTAAAAAAATCCCATCTGATAATCTCTTTTAATTAGTATGTTTAGACCATTCATATTTATTATGATTCTAGAAAGTCTGGATTAAAATTCACCAACTAACTAGCTATTTTCTGTTTGTGTTATCTATTTGTTCCTTTTTTCCTCTTTTCTGCCTTCCTTTGGGTTGAGAATTCCTTAATGATTCTATTTTATCTTCTCTATTAATTTACTATTTATATTTTTTCTGTCCAAAAAAACTTCCTTTAACATTTCCTGTAAGGAATGTCTCTTGGCAATGACTTTTCTCAGTTTTGTTTGCCTGAGAAAAATGTCAATTTTTCCTTTACTTTTTGAATCATAGTTCTTATGAGTATAGCTTTCTGGGTTGGCAAGATATTTTTTCTTTCATTGTTTTAAAGATGATACTTTATTGTCTTCTGGGTTTACAGTTTGTGCTAAGAAACGGTTTTCATTCTTATTTTGGCTCCTTTCAATGTTACATGTCTTTTTTTTTCCTGCCTGCCTTCAAAATTTTCTTTTTAATCGCTTATTTAGAGCAGTTTGGATGTGGCCGGCGGGGGGGGGGGAGGGGGGAGGCTGTGTGCACACGTGCACCTGTGTGTTGCATTTATTCCACATGGTGCCCTCGGAGCTTCTTGGATCTGTAGTTTGGTGTCTGTTAATAATTCTGAAAAAAATAAATACGTGATCTCTTAATGTGTTTCCTACCCTGTTCTCATTCTGTCTTTCCCCTCCAGAATTCTGACAGTACATATATCAGGATACAGCTCTTGGATACTCTCTTCTGGCTTGATTTTGTTAGTTAGTTAGTTAGTTAGTTACTTAGTTTTATTAGTTAGTTTTAGTCTATTGTTTATCCTTTTGTTTAAGTAGTTTGTATTGACCTGCTTCAAATTCATTGACTCTTTACTCAGCTGAGTTGATTCTACTGAAGAAATTATTAGAGGAATTCTTCATTCAATTATAGTGGTTTGCATTTCTAACATTTTCATTTGATTTTTCCTCTACAGAAATTACCCCTGTGAGCTTGCACGCATTGTACCTTTTCCACCAAAGTCATTAACCTAATAATCATTATTTTGAGTTTTTTGCCAGATAGTTGAACATCTGTGACATAGTCACATCTGGTTCTATTGGTTGCTTTGTCCATCCCTTGGAAGTGGTTTTATTCCCCTTACCTTTTCACATGACGTAAAGTTTTTATTAAAAGCCAGACATATCTATACAAGTGTGATAGAGTTTCCCTGAGTGGAAACTGGAAGTCAGTGCAATTATTTTATTCCTGTTTTAAAAGTGAAGGAATTTAGGCTTAATAGGGTTAAATGACTTGCCCAAGATCACTCAATTAGTGAGTGACAGAGTCAGAATTTGAACCCTGCTTTTCATATTCCAGTGTGTGAAATGTTGTATCACTACATCACTGCCCTTCTTAATTTCATGATACATGTACATTCCCACTATGGAGACCTAGAACTTATTCATGCCACATGGTTTCATTTATTTCAGATAGTTTTTAACTCCTATTCTAAGAAAGTTACCGAAGCGTATATAATGATGAGTAAGAAATCGTTCTCGCCTTTGATGAGCCCAGTATATAATTTCAACATGCCATTTTTTTTCTAAATGTCTTTTGGTTCAATCTTTCTCAAAATATGGTTTCCAAATCAAAAGCAGCTGTGAAGACAGGTGGATACTGTAAGAGATTTTGACACAAAATTCCTGCAGAGGAAAGCAGTGGAAACCCAGCACATGACATCCAGTGGAGTCAGGCCCATGAATTAAAAGTTTGTGTTTGTTCCCAAAGAGGTCTAAGAATCCAGGCACCAAAACCTCTACATGCACACCAAGCCGCATGCTGCGTGAAACAGAAGAGGTGACTTATTTGGACATATGGTTTGAAAGAATTCCTCTCTAAAAAAAATAATTTACAGACCACTGGGCTTCTTTTTGTTCCTTCGATTTAAAATACACACCACATCACCAAATTATTGAAACAGTTAACAGAACTCCTTAGGGGAGACATGGTTTTAGAAGTACAAGTCAGTTTAAAAAAACATAAAGGTGTTATATTAGTTTTCTATTTTGCTTTAACAAATTGCCACAAAATCAGTGGCTTAAAACGACACAAATATATTACCTTAAAATTCTGTATGTCGGAAGTCTGCCACGGGTGTCACGGGAAGCAAATCAAGGTGTTGACAGGACCGCATTCTTTTCAGGAGGCTCTATGGAGGAATCTGTTTCCTTGCCTTTTCTGACTTCCACAGGCTGCTTGTAGTGTTTGCCTGATGGCACCTTTCCTCCATCTTCAAAGCCAGCAATGGTAGGTTGAGCTCTTACATCATGTCCTTCTGACTTCTGACCTCTTCTTCTGCCTCCCTTTTGCACTTTTAAGAATCCTGATGATTACACTGGGATCCATCCAGATTACCCAAGATAATCTCCCTACATCAAGGTCAGCTGATAAGTAACCTTAATTCCATCTTGAAACTTGATTCTGCTTTGCCGTGTAATAACATATGCACGGGTTATGGGGATTTGACCATGGACATCTTTGGGGGCCCATTACTCTTTCCACCACAGGGATTAATTTAACTAAAATACTCATCGTACTGGCTCTGCAAGAGCACTTGAGATTCTACTAAGAGTGCCCCCTTTCTCTCTCTCCCCTTCTTCTTTCTTTTGTTTCTTTTTTTAAAAAATTATTTTAGAGAGGGAGAGAGCCCACAAGCAGAGGAGAGGGGCAAAGGGAGAAAGCGAGAGAAAGAGAGAGGGAGAATTCCAAGCAGGCTCGATCCCACAACCCTGAGGTCATGACTTGAGCCAAAATCAAGAGTCAGATGCTCAACTGACTGAGCCACCTAGGTGCCTGTCTCCTCCTTCTTTCTTAAATAAAGGGGAAAAGTGACAGGATGGTTGGTTTCTTCACTGCGATATGTGAATCATTCATGTAGCTGAGCCGTCCTCAAGTTTATTTAAGAACATAAGGCCAGATCAAAGTGGACTTGGAGACCTTAAAGAATTAACTCTTTGGCACACCTGTTTGTTGCAATGGTCATTAAAGCTATCCAGCAAATATTTCCTGCTGTCTTCCTAAGTGTGGGGAAGGATTACACTTGCTCATCTCCTTGGTACAAGGTATGGCCATCTGATTTGTTTGGGTCAATGCAAATTGTGCAGAAGGGGCATGTCTCTTCCAAGTGGAAGTGTTAAAGAGGGCATGTATGATTTGCTTCATTTCTCCAGCTTTCCGCCATGGTGTATAACATATTTCGTGTAGTTGCTGCTCTATCAGCCTGAGTTTCGGACTGAGCACAGCTTGAAGCAGAGGTCTCAGCCAGTCTGTGATGGATGGGTAACATGAGCAAGACATAGACCTTTGTGATGTTAATCGTCTGATATTTTGGAGGTTTTCGAAACCGCACAGTAACCTGACCCGTTGTACCTGACCCTGTCACTTTCAAGGTTGAAATGGTAGGTAGTCTGATGGGCTATTGACTGGCTCATGAAGGTTTCCAAGGGACCTCACAGAATTCTCCTTTTGCTCTGGACTTCCATAGATTCTCATCACTAACATGCAGTGATAAGAGGAGGGGATTGGAGAAAGGGAGAAATGGAACTCACCTTGACCACCTGTTGAAGCAGTCAGGAAGCAGGCCCTATGGACCAGCTCCACATAATAGCAATGAAAACTGTGGCCTGTAGGTCTCTCCTCCTGAGGACATGGAAAGTGAACTGGGAATGACACTCATCCTGATATCAGTTCACACCTTGCCCATTTCACAGTCCCACAGAGCTGCTGCTATTTAGGGGTATAATGGCATGCCATGAGCACATTTAACTCATGCAGATTCAATGCTACATGTTCATTTTCCTTTTTCAAATTTTTTCCTCTCTCTGGCTCTCTCATTATTGAAAAGATGGTAAGCTTATACTTATCTTGTATTTTATTACATATTCTGCATTTCTGTGTAGTACACACGTACACGCAAATAACTTCATAAGACTTTTTCACAAAATTCAGCATGCCGTGATTTATGAGCCTCATAAGGGATTTTCAAAGGCCACTTTGACTCCACACCATGTTCAAGATAGGCAATGACATTAGACCTCCAACTTCACATTAGATGCTTCTAATGCTGCACAGTAATTCTGGTAACATGTCAACAGAAGAGTAACATGTCTGACTGGAGGGTCAGACATCAAGCAACAGTTAGTGAGCAGACACTCACTCCTGACACCGTCAAGATTCTGGGATAAAGCAAGACTGATTTCCTGCTCTCCTCGTAGATCACCGTGGAGGCACGTGGCATTGCCAATGGAAGGAGACGCACTAGGAAGTAGATTCCCACCCGGCACATGCTGACTCAGGTTTCTTGTTTCATTTCCTGAGTGACGTCTCTCAGGCTCACAAAACTGATCAGTTCTCTTATTTGATTGACATGATCGACAGGTGATCCTTAACTTCTTTAAACAATTTCTTAAAAATAACTTCTTAAAACAACTTCTCCCTAACAAGAAGTTTACCTATAGGGGCGCCTGGGTGGCTCAGTGGGCTCAGCGTCCAACTCTCGAATTTGGCTCAGGTCATGATCTCACAGTTTGTGAGATCAAGCCCCGCATCAGGCTCTGGGCTGAGAGTGCAGAGCCGGATTGAGATTCTCTCTCTTCCTCTCTCTCTCTGCCTCCCACCATGCTTGCTCTCTGTCTCTCTCTCTCTGTGTCTCCAAATAAATAAATAAACCTTAAAAAAATGAAGTTTACCTGTAAAATATGTCCTTTGAAAAGATCAAATGATTTCTCTCTATGCTGGAGAAATGGGAACCCATTGATTATGGGATTTCAGAGCTACAAAAAAACTTCAGTAAAGGTCACTTTGCTAAATCCCCTACCTTTACAGATAAAGAAATTGAAGTCATGAAAAGTTAAAATGAATTATTCAAATCATACAGATATTTGGATGTAGGGCCAAGAATAAAACCTTGAGCTCTTGACTTACCATTGCATTGGATTTTTTTAAATAATGCTAATAATAAGGTCCAAAACATAGAAGCTCTTGGCATTTTCTGGCACAGCAAACTCGTCTCTCACCCACATCTAAATACCTTCTTTACTTTTCCTCAAGAACTATGATATCTATATAACTGCTCATGTTTCCATTTCAGTTCAGCTTCAGAAATCCCCAAAAACAAATTCAAAATTCAGTTGTAACAAACATGTAGGAGTTTATTGCCTGAATGTGTGTGCTGTTTTGAACCATGATACTGGCCTTTTGTTATAATTTCTATTTTCCTTAGCCTTGAATTTTAACCTCTGTTTTACCATTTTATTGTATCTATCTTTTCTGTTAGCTGTTACAAATTCTTCGTGGAACAAATGGAATATCCATCATGAAGTCACTCACACAATCAATCATTTTATTTACAAGCAATTCAAAAGAGTAATTTTCCTGTGTATTGGAGGAATTAAATTGATCTGTGGCAAACTGGGACTCATATAAGATAATGGTCTGTTTGTATTTAATTAGACTTTCTTTGACGATAGCCTGATTGTATCTGAGAAGTTAGAAGCAGTTTCTTTAAAATGATTATGAGATAATTAAGATTAAAGTAAAGCCAACTGCTTCAGAATAAACATATAACAAAATAGAATGCTAAAGCTTTGCGAGATGTAATTTTTAATTATTTATCAAACACGATGTGGGGCCCCTGGGTGGCTTAGTGGGTTAAGTCTCTGACTATTGGTTTCAGCTTGGGTCATGATCTTGGGTCATGATTCGTGAGATCGAGCCCTGCGTCGGGCTCCTCGCTGACAGTGTGGAGCCTGCTTGGGATTCTGTCTCTCCCTCTCTCTCTCTGCCCCTACCCCTTTCACTCTCTCTCAAAATAAGCTTAAAAAATAAAATAATAGAAACCCCACAATGTTATCCACACATTTAAAAAATATATCTGTACGTATTGGATACCAATTCATATCAAGTATTAGTGCTTAAAAGTGCCCTTTTAAGTTTGTAAATTTTATATTTTAGCATACTTTGTTTAGGTATTAAAATGCATTAAGTAAAAGAGGAATTCTTAAATATTTGACTTTGCTTCCAGAGATATAAGGAGACCATGATTTTCTCTCTTTATACTTTAATATTAACATAAGTTAAACAACACACTTAATTGCTTTTTGTTCTAAAAATCTATAATTTTTAACATAATAATGAGAACGTAATAAGAATGCAATAAGTAACTTTTGATAGTTAATGCCTATGAATAGATTTATTCATTCATTTACCGCTGGAGTAACCAGTACTCCCACTTCGTTTATGCAAACAATTTATTGCAGTAATTTAAACCAAAAATAACATTCAGGTAAAAAATACAGGACTAGCTGAAGTCATTTTCTTCTATGTGAAACCTTGGCCCAACATGACGAGCTCATTGCTGACTTATGCACTCAGTATAACCTGAAGACTTCTAATTTCTACTTTTTTTTTTCTGAGCGAATTAACAGTGCTTCAAAATAGAAATTAAATAGGTGCATACACTTCACCTGTCTAATTATCAACAAGTCAGTGATCTGACCTAGCATTCTGTTAAACCATTAGCCTTCCTTTCTGGCAAAGGAAAAGAAGAAGAAGAAGAAGAAGGGGAAGAAAAAAAGAAAAAGAAAGAAAGAAAGAAAGAAAGAAAGAAAGAAAGAAAGAAAGAAAGAGAAAGAAAGAAAGAAAGAGAAAGAAAGTGGTGACTTCATAAGAACCTTGACATTTAGAAAATGAGCTGCAGTTTTATCACATGAATCACTATTAAAAAAGTGTCCAAGAAGGCAATTCAGTATCCAGAGAACATGTTCTCCAGAGAAGCTGTCCTCCCAGCCTTAATCACATCAGCCCATGTAGATCCCAGTCATCCTTCTTGAAGGAGAAAGCATATCAACAAAATATTAATGATGGCATTTTTCTCAGTTTTTCCATGAGGTCTAAGATATTTTCCATAGGATGGACAAGGCACATATAAAGAGGGAGGCAGAAAAGGTGAAGATCTAATCCAAGTTTTAACCTTGAAGACAATATGGGACTGGTATGGTGGTTGGGAGCAAGGAAAAAAAATAGTGGGCAAGACTTCCTTGCTTATTTGAGAGGAGGGAATGAAAGCCAGTGATTTGTGTGCCATCTTCATCATGTAAGAATGAGTGGAACCTGGAAAAAGTACCTGAGGTACATTCACGACAAAGAAGAGGAAATGCCATTAAACAGCGAATGCAACTGAGACATCTGATTGGAAACGTTATGTTTAAAAATCATACAACTTATACAAATTAGTTCATTTGATCAGTATTTTAAAAATAAGAAAGTAAGTATGAATCATGTAAACAACAGATAATGGGTTCGGTGTTGATTGGATTGGAAGATCCAATTTCCCAGTCAAAATTGTCGTTAACATGGCACTTTTGGTCACAATATCATGAACAGTGTTAGTATTCAGCAGCCCTCATCAATTTTGTTGGTGCTCCCTTTAATTCTCCAACTCTCAAGTCAATTTCTTGTGAAAATATCTGTCACGTCATCACCCTCATTGATTTTTCTCTTCCAAAATTAACTGATCTCACTCTGCCAGACGCTTATTTGGAGATGGTTTGACATGTGAGAAAGAGTTCCCAAACATCATTTTCTTCTTCCCGCATCTTTTCCAAGATTTATTTCAGTTGATTAGCATTTCATTTAGACAAAATCACAACCTCTTAAATCATCAACAGAAAACAACCATCAAAGGTATTGATGCAGTAGACAGAGATAAACACTCAACTGGGGAGGGATCTTCACCAGAGACTAATTGTTAGTGTTGGTCCATTTGCTTTCTTATACAATCTTGAAACTGCAGGGACAGGCTAATGAATAACAAGGACACCTGATTTGGTGGGCGCAGATAAGTTCCAGTGACTTCAGGTTTACCAGATTTTCTCCAGGGAAGGGCACTGCTGGAAATCTTTTCCATCTTCACAAACGTTATCTGTAGATGAGCAGATTATCTAATGAAGCCATGCAGGTGCAATTGAATATTTCAAAAACTCAGTCGTCTGGAAATCTCCACTGTAGTTAAGATTACAGAAGTCTTTCTGTTTCCAAAATGTCTCACAATTCTTGGTCTATTCTTGATGCACATGTGGTGATTTAGATTGAGTGTATGAAAAGCACCAAGGAAGATGAATCATTTAAATATACCTTTTACCTAATACTCCTTGAGCCATGTTTCTCTGTTAGCGCAGAGAACGTCGATGCTAATATCTCCCGGAAGACTAGCAAAGTCCATGTGAGGAAAGGGGTACTGAGCCCAGGACACTGGATCCAAGCATTGATTGCCTTACAAACAGGCAAAGGTTTACAGGATGTTGAAAGAGTACACTTAAAAAACATTGTTCCATCAAAGTATCTTTGATTGGCATATAAAAGCTTACCTTTAGCCAAATAAATATATCAAAGCATTTAATTGAGAAGGTTCACATAGTTCTAACTAAAGAAATTTGAATGTCATGATCACTGATTAATAAGACATTTCACACTTCCTGTTTCCAATCTCGCTAATTCCACTGACAGCATTGCCTTGCAGATACATTCAAAACCAAACCAAGCTGAATTGACTGCTCTTTAATCTACCTTCCTCAAGGTGATGAAGGTTTTCATACTAAAGCCCTTACCTGGAAGCTGGGGGTAGGGAATGCCACATTCCTCTGCTCCCTTTTCTAACCAACTAGGTGTCACAGATTGGCTCCCAGTGCCTGACCATATTCCCAGGAGTAGTTAACAAACAGTTGATTAGTCTGGACGGAGATTTTAAGGACACACTTTTATAGAAATTATTTCCACAGACATAGTGATGATGGTGTAGAAGCAAAATGTGTGGTTCCCTGTGCTGAGAAATGAGGACGGAAGGGAAGCCAAGGGTTTGATGTTGGAAGCACCCGCAGTCCATCCACCAAGATGGACTTGACATTCCTCTCAGCCTGGCTAAACTTCAGACATCATATTCCTGACTCCAGTCCCAGGCTTTCCTTTCTTTACAGCATTTTCTTTAGAAAACTTGTGCTTATAAATGATTTCTCTGCTTCTCTGAGATATAAGTCCTTTGAAAACCCTCTTATTGTGTTTCACAACCCAGGAATGTTTTTGTTAAGACATTACTTGGAATTCCATTACCTGGAGAAAGTCTCTTTGAAACATAAACATCATGGGAGATAGCACCCCAATCTCCCGATCTCCCACTTTCTGTAGGAAGGGAAGAGCCTAGCTTGTGTAGGCACCTTTGTTCCAAGTTATAAAACTGTCTGCTGCCATGAAGATATGAGAAAGTTTACTTTTCCTTTGGGTAAGACCAATTAACACCACCACCACCTCTCTGCTCTTAAAAATTCTCCCACTCTTTGTTTTCATGATGTTGAGTTTAGACTATATTCTGCTCTCTCTCTCTCTCTCTCTCTCCCCTTTTGCAATAGCCCTGCATAAAGTCTTCTGTACCTGCCCAGTTTTGTCTGGTACAATTTTTGCTTTGACCTCATCTTTAGGAACACAGACTATGTCTAAGTTGGTTAGTGGGACAGTGGTGGAGAGCTCAGATCTAGAGGTCCCACAACCTAGACAGGAACCCTGACTCCACTGCTCCCCAGGGCAGTTAGTGGACAATTTGTACAATAAACAGGAGTTGTTCGAATAGAGGATCAACACTGAACATCAGCACTGATTAAATCCACTGGATGATGTTCCCAGTTGCTTTGCTTTAGTGCAAAGTCATGGAGGAAGTGAATCCGTGAGTGTGTTATCCAGTCCTCTGCATTATTCCTGACTTTTTGCAAAGCATATCAGTCATAATTAGCTGCACTAAGCTTGGCATGCTGTTTTGCCCCTGGCATTTCCACATCACTCTGCAGCAGGCGACTAACTGTGACTTAATGAATAGCAACATTATTGAAGCTTTGGTTCCTTGTTTTTCTTGGTGACTTTACTTTCAAGAATCATAATTATTCAACCTAGACAGAACAACTACTGCCCTTCCGCAGACATTCAAATAATCAGTGAAAATATTTCAGCCAAGGTATTTATTTTCAAGACTCTCCAAAGAAGGCTTTCCTAGCAACAGTCAAGCAGTCCAACTCATCCAAATTCCAGTAGTCCCTGTGGGCAGGGGATACCCTTCCCCTTACAAACGTGCTGCTCCCTAACTTTTTTCCATTGCTTTTCCATCAAAATAATACCTCCTTTAATGCCATATTAATAGGCTACAGTAATAGAAACACCTGCGGTGAGGCAAATCGACTTTGAATTCCTCTGAAAGTAATTTCTGTAAAAAACAAATAGAAAAGAGAATAACAGGTGTTCCACTGCTGACTACCCAGCTGCCTCATTCTATTCTTGTCGAGTCCTGCTTTCCTTGAACCTGTGAGTGGAGAAGCCTGAAATATTCAGATATACATCTAATTTTTCAGATAATTCAGAGATTGTATTTTCATGATATTCAATACACAACTCTTTGGGAACATTTAATTTACCTTGGGTACCGTGTAGACACTGCTTTGTAATGGAAAAATCCCACCGCATGGAATTGACAGATCTGGTCCGAGGCGTTCTTTGATGTGCTGTGTGATTTGGGCTAAATTATTTCACTACCTTGAACTTGTATATTAATGTTTCTTGCCCCAATTCTCATTACTTTTATGCAGAGAAAGCTAAGCAAACACTATGAAAATATTTACTTCACTAGAATAATATTCAGGTGTCCTTTTCCTTATTCTAGTTTATGTATTGCTTTTTTGTTTCTCTCCTTCATTACAACATAAATGCCATGAAGGCAAGGCTTTTTGTTTTATTCACTGCAGTGTCTTGAGCTCTTCATACAATGCTTGGGGCTCAGTAGCTATTGGTTGAAGGAATTTAAAAAAAGTGCACGCAGATTTCTACTTAGCTTTATGGTTGCTTAGAAAGGCTTATGCTCCATTCTGCTTTTTTCTGCTTATAAAATGGCTATTAGACCTTAGCACATTGTTAGAAAGAAATTCTATTTTGATTGAGCATTTTAGGAAAAATGAAATGCTTGCACGTTTCTGGAAGGTCTTGCCTAAGAAAATGAGAAACTCAGAGGTAACTGAATCAGTGGCTAAAAGGTCTGATACATATAACTCCTCCTATTTATTGAGGTCAGCCTTACACTTGTAATTTTGGCTGGGAGGGTAAACTCTATTCCATCTACAGTGGAAAAGAATTGAGCTGTTAGGCAATCCCACAGGACACATCAAGAACACACATATATAAAGCTTCCTTGTGATTGCTGTTTGTAGGTCTATCACAATCAGGATGTAGCCACATTTGAGACCCGCATGTCAGATTCTCTGAGAAATCAGCATGTAGACACTGTGAAGGTATGCATAAAACATAGTAATCTTATCTCAAGATAGGTCTTGAAGGGGAAAGAAAAAGTCTCGTCCTCTTAGTTGGCATATTTTTGCTTAAATCTTTCACAAGGGAAGACCTTTCTCACCGCGATGATCTCCTATCTAGGACACATTCGTTTCTACTTTGCAAAGAAACAGGCTAATAAGCTTAATGGTCGGCTGCGTTCCCTCCCTGAGCTACACTTAACAGCAGCTCCTGAACTTGGAGGCTTTGCTTTCCCTCCTAGCTGTGCCACGTAGAAGTTCTCTTGCCTGTTTGCAACTATAATTTGCCATAAATCTTAAATTACAGGATTTGCCTCAGAAATATGTTCCTAGCACTAGGAACACTAGTGTTTTAAGGCACTAAGCAGCCTCGAAGTGTCTTGACATAATCTCCCCAGCTGGATTTGCTCAATTTGCTCACTGCTCTCAGTTCACGTTTCTCAGTGCCATCTAATGAGGCAACAGCATCGACCTGCTGTGACAATGGCTATATTGTCCTAATAATGATGAAACGTGTTCATCTGCTCGGCCTCAGTAAAATTCCGTGCTCCGCTTCTGCTAGAAAGAAATGTGATTTCCAAGAACAAGTCAAGGTGTCTTGAATCTTGAGTATTTGGGAATCTGTGGAGTTCTACAAGCTGAAATACATATTTATATTCATTTTATGGTCTTTTCATTGAGTAGTGTTTTATGTTGCTATGATTTATATGTGACATAATACTGGAAGTTCTTATTAATAGTAGCTACATATAGATTCTAGCTCTCTGATAATCTGTGTTCTGATTGCTTTATCTTCCTATGTCTGCCTTTAGAAAGCAAAGGATTCTTACTCTGTCAAATTTTATCTCAGAAATAGCTACTGCTGAATGAGTGACAGGAGGATTCATCGCGAACCTTCTGACAGAGATACTGGTCCCAGCTCTAGGCCTTGATTTCACATTCTGAAATCAAAAGGTGGGGCAAAAGGAGTTTTAAGGATGAAATAAGAAACTATGCCGATGATACCTCAACAATCATTGGGATTAACCTGGATGAAAAAATATAGTTGAACAGTTTGATAATGCCTCATGGTATCAGAAATGCATTTGCTATTAGGAATATGGTTTCCACAAAAAAGGAGGAATGTTGCAATACTAGTTAAAAAAAATAAAAACGAATGTTTTTCAAGTGCATTAAATGAGAATCTTTGTAAATGGTTAGTTGGCTTAAAAATAGTTTAGCTAGGGGGGCGCCTGGGTGGCTCAGTCGGTTAGGCATCCGACTTCGGCTCAGGTCACGATCTCGCGGTCCGCGAGTTCGAGCCCCGCGTTGGGCTCTGGGCTGATGGCTCAGAGCCTGGAGCCTGCTTCCGATTCTGTGTTTCCCTCTCTCTCTGCCCCTCCCCGTTCATGCTGTGTCTCTCTCTGTATCAAAAATAAATAAAGGTTAAAAAAAAAAATAGTTTAGCTAGGGGCGCCTGAGTGGCTCAGTCGGTTAAGCGTCTGACTTCAGCTCAGGTCATGATCTCACAGTTCATGCGTTCGAGCCCCACATTGGGCTCTGTGCTGACAGCTCAGAGCCTGGAGCCTGCTTCGGATCCTGTATCTCCTCTCTCTGCCCCTTCACCCACTAGTGCTCTGCCTCTCTCTGTCTCAAAAGTGAATAAACATTAAAAAATATTGGGGCGCCTGGGTGGCGCAGTCGGTTAAGCGTCCGACTTCAGCCAGGTCACGATCTCGCGCTCCGCGAGTTTGAGCCCCGCATCGGGCTCTGGGCTGATGGCTCGGAGCCTGGAGCCTGTTTCCGATTCTGTGTCTCCCTCTCTCTCTGCCCCTCCCCTGTTCATGCTCTGTCTCTCTCTGTCCCAAAAATAAATAAAATGTTAAAAAAAAAAATAAATAAATAAATAAAATAAAAATAGTTTATCTACAAATTGTGCAAAGATATAATTTAGCCAGTAGTATCGTTTATTCCAATTCCTGAAGAGCTGCCCAAATTAAAGCTTCATTATTTTTAACTACAATTTTCCTCTGAAATATAAAAGTTCAGAGGAAGCTCTAAGCCCCTCTGGCTTACATACTATTCTCATGAAGTGGAAAATGCAGGTATATTTTTCTCTTTCAAGCGGAGTGTTTTTAAGCATTGTAGCTTAGGACTTAATACAATGTCCTGCATTTTGCCTATCCTTTTATTTGTTCACTCATTTACTTTTGTTTTTAATTGAGTGAACTCATGAAAAAAGAGAAAGTAGATGTCTGATTCTTTATTTTTGTATCTCATTCTCAAACCTGTTCATTTTTAAGTTGCCTTTTTTTTTTTGTAAATTAAACTGGAGTTTAGTAGAAAATTTGATCACTCTACCTGTATCTCTAACATATTGGATTGTGTTATGCAACTTCCATTAGGATGAAAATGCCTTGTGAAGAAAACAATTCAGATCTGGCAGACAGGTAGCATGCATCCTATCTGAATTTTGTATGCGAGTCACCTACCGAAGCTTTTTCTGCAAAATGAAATTTATAAACACCATGGCAGTGTATTTTTATAATGAATTTATAACTCGAAAATTTAAGATTCAACGATTATCAATGAACTCACAGATCGTGTTTTCGCCCACTGGGCACTTTGATCTGTCGTGCAGAGGTAAACTTGCTTTACAGTATGCCTGCTTGTCAAGAGATTGTGTGCTATGTACATCTCTATATGAAGACCATATTTTTCGAATTTAAAATCAAGACACTTACCCTTGGCACGTATGTGTTTTTGAAGGGCAGTCCTGTAAATGATTTGCAATCAGGTCTACCTTGGAAAATGTAAGCCATTTTAGCTATATGTTAATCTTCATAAAAAACGAAGATGGTTTCATTTAACCTCTAACGGGTGTCATCTAATACGCATCATTGCCATTGTTATTACTGTTTCCGCCAGTGTGCTCCTACTGTGTGAAAAGTCTGAGTGACTTCAGATCTATAGGTCACCTAATTATCTACTTCCTTCTCCACCCAATTGCTTCTAATTCTTCATGAAGTGCTTTTCAGGAGATGCATCAGTTGTTTGTAACACACATTTTTCTTCCCTTTGCACCCTATCGGTACTATTTTTCTCTTTCTGTGTGTCCTTTACCACACCACCGGAAAGCTTTTAAAGACCTGTGAGTTTTAATTCCAGTAATGTAACAAAATTACTCATCAATTCCCTTGCTGAAAATGGCCGAATTTAAAATAAAACATTTTAAAATTGACTAAAAGAACTGAAGAGTTGATATGATAATAAAGAATTATTAGCTAAATATCAGCAGGCCATCAAATCTTAAAATCTTTTAAAGAAAATCTTAAAAGTAGCCAGAAAAAAAAGACGCATTACCTTTAAAAACTAACAATTAGATTGACAGCTGACGTCACAAAAGCAACAATGGGTATCCAAAGATAATGAAGTGATATCTTCACAGTGTGAAGGAAAATAATGGCTTTGTGAAAATATCTTACAAGAATAGATAAAGATATTTTCTTACAGACAAAAACTGGGAGTGTTACTGAAGAAAATTACAAAAGATTTTAAATATATCAACAGTTACATTAAAGGTAAATAAACTGGGGTGCCTCGGTGGCTCAGTCGGTTGGGCATCCAACTTCAGCTCAGGTCATGATCTCATGGTTGGTGAGTTCAAGCCCTGCATCGGGCTCTGTGCTGACAGCTCAGAGCCTGGGGCCTGCTTCAGATTCTGTGTCTCCCTCTCTATATACCCTTCCCTCCTCCCCTACCCCCTCAAAAATAAAGAAGCATTAAAAAAATTAATAAACATTAAATATATGTATCACAGTAATATAAATTATGAATAATAGGGGAAACTGGGTGTGGTATATATGGGAGATCTCTGTAAATCTAAAACTGTTCTTAAAAATGAAGACAACTATATGGGCACCTGGGAATATCCCAGCTGGTTGGGAATCCAACTTCAGCTCAGGTCATGATCTTGTGGTTAGTGAATCAGAGCCCCATATCGGTCTCTGTGCTGACAGCTCAGAGCCTCAAGCCTGCTTTGGATTCTATGTCTCCTTCTCTCTCTTCCCCTCCCCTGCTCGTGCTCTGTCTCTGTCTCTCAAAAATAAATAAATGTAGAAGAAAAAAAAGTAAATAGACTAGGTGCTCCAAATAAAATGCAAAAATTATAATTTGGATTTTGCAAATTCAAGAAAATAAGACACTTAAAACATCACATACTAAAAGGATGAAAAAAACCACACTGTTCAGTAGCTAACAACAATAAAAAAAAAACTGATTTAGCTTTATCAGACAAAATGACCTTTGAAATAGAAGGGCATTGCCAGAAGTTAAGTATGTGACTGCATAATGAAAAGTGTCAAATAATCAGCAAGGCATACCTACCATTTTATATTTGTATTCACATAACAAAGTATCCTTAAAATTAAAATAGATACGTGGACATAAATATAAAAAGAATTTATCCAAAAACATCAATATGAGCTTAGACAATCACAACCAACATAATGGACATATATAGAATACTACAACCCAAACCTGCAAAGTACATATAACATTTACAGAAATGGTCCATACATTGGATTATAAAGCAATTGGTAACAAGTACCAAAGATCACTGTTATGCTATGCACAGCATATTATCTGAGTAAAATGCAGTTCAACTAGAAGTCAACAGTGAAAAGATAAATTAATATTTCCCATATAAATGGAAATAAAATTAACAAAATTATAATGAAAATTCCAAAGTCTTTGAATTGAAGGATAATAACCACGCCACTTTTCAAAACTTTTGGAGCTCAGGGAAAACCATTGTAGGAGAATAATTTATAGCCCTACAGGCATACATTAAAAAAAAAAAGAAAGAAAGAAAGCCTAAAGATTATAGTATCTATCTCCTAAGTTTTTAAAAAGAACAGCAAAATAACCTCAAAGAAAGTAAATAATAGTAAAATCAGAAATTAATACAGTCAAAAGTAAACATAGACTATAAAGGATTGACTTTGAAATGGCAAAAAAACCCTGACATACTTAATTTAACAAGGAGATAGGTGAAGTAGTTATAGGAATGACAATGACAAAAAAAAAAAAAAAAGGACATCACTCTAGATACTATAGACAAACTTATAGTAGTAGTATAAAATATGTATATATATGTATGTATGTGTGTGTGTGTATATATATATATATATATATACACACACACACATCTATACACAATTTGGATTAAAAAAGGCAATTTTTGGGGCGCCTGGGTGGCACAGTCGGTTAAGCGTCCGACTTCAGCCAGGTCACGATCTCGCGGTCCTTGAGTTCGAGCCCTGCATCGGGCTCTGGGCTGATGGCTCAGAGCCTGGAGCCTGTTTCCGATTCTGTGTCTCCCTCTCTCTCTGCCCCTCCCCCGTTCATGCTCTGTCTCTCTCTGTCCCAAAAATAAATAAACGTTGAAAAAAAAATTTTTAAAGGCAATTTTTAATAAAAATATGACTTGCCAAAGTACTGAAGAGGAAATAGAAACCAACATAAATATTAGAGATACCGACTCTGTGGTCAAAACCCTTCCAACAGGAGAGCTCCACTCCCAGAAAGCCTCACTGGATTTTTCTGCCATATATTTGGTAATAGATAATTTCTGTAGCACCCAAAATCTCCCAGCAAATAAAAGAAGAGGAATGCCCTCAATATATTTAAGAAGCTGGTATAATAACCTTGATATTAATCTGGCAAGGGAAGAAAGGAAATATAGTCAATCTCATTCATGATGACAGAGGAAAAGAAGTTCCCAACCAAAATGTTAGCAAGCTGTGTCCCACAACATATAAAAAGGATAACACATTGTCATCAAATTGAGCTGCTCTCTGAAATTTAAGACTGATTTAATATTACAAATCAGTTATAATTCATCAAATTAGCAGTCCAAAGGAAGAAAGCAATATGATTATATCAGTAAATGTAAAAAGACACTTGATAAAATGTAACATCCTTTTATGATTAGTAGGATAAAAACACTAGACAAATATAGAGACAAGAACTTCCTTAATAAAAACCTAGAGCAAGCATAATACGTAGTGCTGTAATTTTAAGGATGTTTGCATTACTCTGTCCAACATTTCACTAAAGATTTAGCCAAGGCAGGAAGGCAATAATGAGAAACAAAACAAAACACAACAATAAAATAAAATAAAATAAAATAAAATAAAATAAAATAAAATAAAATAAAATAAAATAAAATA
>NW_024412433.1:10914591-10957949 GCF_014898765.1 Herpailurus yagouaroundi
TAAAATAAAATAAAATAAAATAAAATAAAATAAAATAAAATAAAATATATGGCAAAGAAGAAACCAAAACTCTCAGAATTTGTGGTTTACTTGATTGTGTGCACAAAAAATTAAAAAAAAATCTACAGATAAATTTACTAAAATAAATGAGTTTAGCATGTTTGCTGAGTATAAATCAAACCACACACATAAAGTACACTTTTTCATATGAGCCACACACAAAAAGTGAAATTAAAACAGGAAATTTATGTGCTATCAATAAGTATGAATTTTTTAGGACTAAATCTAAAGAAAGCATACAAGACCTTTCCAGAGAAAATTATAATGCTTAGTGAATGACATAGACTGGAGGTCTTCTTATATGACCACAGATGTACCCCATCCCCCCCACACCAGATATCTCCTGCTTTGATAGCTCTGATGTTTCACTGCCATGGTCTCCTCGAGCATCTTTATCCACACAGTAAAAATGTCTTGAAGTCTAATCATGTACCAGTAACTGTCAGCCATAGAGATTCAAAGATAATTTCACGGACTCCTTATTTACCATTTGCTCCCATATGTCTACATTTTGAGATTTGAGGTAATACTAGAACATACTTACAGATAAGAATGGCATAGAAAAGGGGCGCCTGGGTGGCGCAGTCGGTTAAGCGTCCGACTTCAGCCAGGTCACGATCTCGCGGTCCGTGAGTTCGAGCCCCGCGTCAGGCTCTGGGCTGATGGCTCGGAGCCTGGAGCCTGTTTCTGATTCTGTGTCTCCCTCTCTCTCTGCCCCTCCCCCATTCATGCTCTGTCTCTCTCTGTCCCAAAAATAAATAAACGTTGAAAAAAAAATTAAAAAAAAAATGTGCCTTTCAGATAAAGCACGATTTAAAAAAAAAAAAAAAGAATGGCATAGAAAATTAACTACAAGGCATTCAATTTCCATAAAAATCTGTTTTTCTCTTAACATTAATTCTTGTAAAGTTTATCGCAGAGCGCGACATGGGGCTCCATCTCATGAACCATGAGATCGTGACCTGAGCTGAAATCAAGAGTTGGTCCTTAACCAACTGAGCCACCCAGGTTCCCCAATATTAACCTTTTTTTTAATTTTTTTAAACATTTATTCATTTCTGAGAGAGAGAGCGCGAGCTGGGGAGGAGCAGAGAGAGAGGGAGACACAGAATCCGAAGCAGGCTCCAGGCTCTGAGCTGTCAGCACAGAGACAGACGCAGGGCTCGAACTCACAAACTGTGAGATCATGACCTGAGCTGAAGTCAGATGCTTAACCGGACTGAGCCACTCAGGCGCCTCCCGCCCAGTATTAATCTTAATATTAAAACATTAGACTTGAGAAGCACAAAGTGCTCTTCACCTCCAGATCCCCATACACTAGGTTGGAAGGTTCTGAAATTCTTAACTACAAGATGTCAACTACCTTTTGATGCATCAGAAATGTGAAGCCCAGTCACAGACACAAATCAAAAACATTACACAAGGCAGAGGCTCTCTGAAAATACGCATGCAATCTTTGACCCCTTTTCGGAGTTTTGTTTTGTTTTGTTTTTTAATTGTTAACAACCTCATCATCTACCTACTTCTGTTCTTTTTATTAAAGACAGCGTGCTTGAGTGTGTCTTTCTCCTTGAACCATACTAAAACTTGTTTCTTTTTCTTCCTCCACCCTTTTCCTCTCCTGCCTCCTCTCCAAATCTGCTGGTGTTTGTAACTCCTTTATTGTGGGTGTGGTTCTCTCCATCAGCCATGTGGGTAGTTGAACCAAACTCACCTCCCAGCCTCTCTGCTGCCTTGTCCGCCAGGAGACACTCCCAGGAATCCAGGTTGGTTGTGGGGTGTGGGGTCCAGGGGATCTATGCAGCCAAGTCATAATCAGCACCTCCTCTCTTTCATTCCAGCATCCGATGGGCCCTCTGAATTCCCAACTCTCAGGTTTTGACCCTGACTTTGGAGGCTTTCTGGTTCACCGCACCACTGCAGCCAAGCTCCAAACTGCGGTGCACATTGTCTCTTTCTTGCCATCAAATTTTACCCTTTCTGTGTCCCATCTTTTGGGGTCCTGGTATCTCTTTTCATTTAAATGACTCTAAGGTATTAGTAGGGACTCCAGCATCAAGATTAGACACGTGGCAGACATTTTTAGTTAGGCAGGGCTTTCCTCATCCCTGAAATCACGGAAGGAGGCTGTTTTCGTATTCCACTTTCATGGAGGCCTGGTGGTGGCAGTGCATTTGGCTGAAGCCCCCCTTTTTCCCTCAATAAGCACAGCCATCCAGTCTGGTGCGGCAGCCAGAGACATCGCCTCTTGTGAACCGTCACCCCTTTTACGCAGTGCTCTTCTCTGGGCCCAAAGGTCACCATACAATGTGAGCATCCTAAAAAATAACAGTTCTTAAGAAAGTTAGTTTGTGACCAAAGCCGAGTGGTAATATGTGAAGACAGCAGGACTCCTGGGAACGGGCACGGACCAGGGCTCTGGTTCATCTAGGTTTGGATCTCAAATTGAGTCACTTAATTAACCGGGCAACTCTGAGCAAATTCTAAGCTTCCGCGTCTCAGTCCTATGACTATAATAGTCTAAGAGCACTTCCCCTACTCTGATACTGTGAGGCTATGAAGTGACAAAAATAAAGCCCTTGTCATAATGGCTGGGGTAGAGTGAATGGCAATCAAGTGTATGTGTTAGTATTGGCTGCGATTCCCTCCCTTCAGTGGCAACCAATCTTGAAGAGTAAATAGTATTGGTCCCATTTGGAAGATGAAGAAACTGAGGCTCAGGGAGATTAAGTAACTTTCCTAAGGTCAAACTAGCAAAAATGACATTTGGGACCCAAATTCAAGTCTTCTGACTTCTGCCACACAGTAATATTTTCACTATGTCACATGACATAAGAAATTCTTTAGTTTTGGCATATTTATATTAACTGCTAATCTTCTCCAGCATATTTGTTTAATGTGTGGGTGTGTCACATCCCTTCATTTATTGTAGTGGCTTCAAATATTGCAATTACAATATAACATGAGCTTCATCTTGACAAAAACCGTGACAGTTCCCTCATGGCTCACAGGAATTATTTCTAGCTCCCCGATAGTTTCACTAACATATGTCTTTCAGGATCGTAGACCA
This sequence comes from Herpailurus yagouaroundi, assembly GCF_014898765.1. NCBI lineage: Eukaryota > Metazoa > Chordata > Mammalia > Carnivora > Felidae > Herpailurus > Herpailurus yagouaroundi. Next base: position 10,917,722 of record NW_024412433.1, read on the forward strand.
TCACAGACAAAAGCATGAAGTTAGAACTGAGAGATGGTCTTTACTTTTATCTGACAATTAAAGACAAATCGCTAAGAGTTTAGGTGGTGCCATTTATTGACCCTACCATATTTACTGAGCACTGACTGATTGTCAGGCATTGCGCTAAGCATTTTTGTGAGGTTCAGTAGTGAATTAGATGGGTTTTTTTTTTCACCTCCACCTCAGGAACTAAATAACAAATTTGGAAAGAAGCTCTAACAATTTTAATTGAACCCCAGCTAGGTGGTAAAACCCCTCTTTGCTCCATATAAAATACAGATGTGCCTTAAAATGGAAATTGACACATATTAACATCGATAGGGAAAGATCTGTTTACTAATTGTGATTTCCGCAGATATTGCATCATGAAAAATGAGCACAGATTCCTGCATTTGTGGAGTTTATTGCCTGTGGTGGGGGTGGGGTGGCAGGGAGGAAAGACACATGATAATAATAAATAATTATGATAACTATTATTATAGAATAATACACATGATAAATAATCAACAGTAAATAAATACCTTCTGTGGAATGTTAGAAAATGATACTGATACTGAGAAAAATAGAGCAGGACAGGATACATCAGGAGTCCAGGAATAGGGAGGTCTTGTAAATAGAATGGACAGGTGAAGCCTCATCCAGAAGAGGCCTTTGAGAAAGACCTGAAGGGAGGTGATAAAGTGAGGTGTGCAGGTCTCCGGGCAAAAAGCCTGGTGTCCCAGGCTAAGGAAAGCACTAAGACAGTGGTGCAAGTGGAGAAAGAGAGAGAGAAAGAGAAAGAGAGGAGGACACAAGGTCCCAGAGATGACAGAGAGTACAGGCATTTAGAGCCATGGCAATGACTTGCAATTTTACTGGAAGTGAAATGCAGAGATTGTGCAAAGTTTTGAGCACAGAAATGCCCTAGAATAACATTTTTGTGTTCAACTGTATTCATTTAACAGAGGAACATTTTCCCAGGTCTTTTGTGTGTGTGTGTGAGGGGAAGTGGAAAAGGGACATTATCTTAATGTCTGCATACTAAATCCATCAGTGTATCTATTGGTGAATGTATTATTTATTTTTAGCTTTTTCTATTAATAATCTTGAGTTGAATATGTCAGTACATACTTTATTTTGGTGTCTGTCCTGTAGAATAGACTCCTATAAAGGGCATCCCTGGGTGACAGACATGCATGGATAAGAATCTTGAAAAGCATGCCTAGATGTAAATTTATACTCCCAGAAACAACATGCATTATATCACACATTGTTTTAATGAACAGAATAATACATCAGTTTTCCTAATTTAAGAGATCAACAAAATTCACTCATTCACTTACTTATCAGCCAAGATTTCGTAAGATCTACACTTCACACAAAAATCACTAGACACTTCAGAATGACACATGCCCGTATTCTTCACACACACTTGCATTTTCTTATCTTTTCTATTTCACTCCCCTTTACTTCATTATACCATTTTAATATTACTGATTGTATTTTATTTATTTTTATTTGAGAGAGAGAGAGGGAGAGAACGGAAGACAGAGGCAGAGGGGGAGAGAGAGAGAGAGAGAGAGAGAGAGAGAGAGAATCTTAAGCAGGCTCCATGCATGGAGCCTGACATGGGGCTTGATCCTACGATCCTGGGATCATGACCTGAGCCGAAATCAAGAGTTGGCCCTCAATCGGCTGAGCCACCCAGGTGCCCTAGACAACTGACTTTAAATATAAATGACCAGCATGCTTGGTTCAAGTCAGGATACCACCCCTCTGGCACTGGTTCTTTTATTCTTATTCCGTTTCATGATGTGATGTTTGTGAACTGAAGCAGGGGCTCCATGGGAGCCTAACTCCCAGTATCTCCAGAAGGAAGGGTTTCCCAAGCAAATTAAGAGGGCAAACAGAAACCCAGAGGGAAAGTACACAAAATACCTTAGAAAAATTACTGTTATGCCTTTATTAAGATAACGTTATTAATTTGCTTTTTCAACTAAAGTAGCATTTTAACAATACAGCTACTTTTCTCTAGAAACACTATCATTTCCTATTTTCACCAAAGTCGGACTAGTCTTCTGTGAGCTTTGTAGCTTGGCTTCAATTATCTGGATATTTTTCCATGTTGATAGAACTAAAACTGCCTGAATAAGTCACATCTTTTTGTATAGTGTTAGACTAATTGAATGAATTCTGTGTTTTCTTGGATTTAAAAAAACGCCTTAACTATTCTTAATTATTTTCAAAACCCAGGTCTCAGAACAGAAAAGAGAAATGTCAATGTAACCAGTAATGATGCATTTACTCAAAAGGTCTGCACATGTTATCTTTAACTTAGTATCAAAAATGTGTTGAAAATCGAACAGGGAGACTCTTAAGAATAAATAAACTTCCAGAGATTAATATAATATCATTTCTCAATTTAATTTCGAGTGCTCAATGTCATGCAAACACTGCATTACTGGTTTGTGAGAATAACCCCATTTAACCACTGGAACAGTTCTGTGACAAAGCTTCTACTATAATCTGCATTTCACAGATGAGGAAGCCAAATCTTAGAGAGGCTTCAGTAATGTGCCCAATTCCATGCAGGTAGTAAGTGCTAGAGTGGAAACCTGAACCTGGGTTTTTCAAATGCCAGAGCACTGGGCTTTGGCTGCATTAAGACTCATTTAGATGTCATGGTCATAGAAGCAGAGGATTTGATGGAATATGAAAGATCACAGTGGACAAGAACATGGTTTGGTGCTAAGAGAAGCAAGTCAAATCTCAGCTCAGTTATTGACGAGCAATATAACCTTGGATTATATTATGTTAACCTCTGATCCATGATTTCTCATCTATAAAAGGGGCATAATTAAAAGATTGTGTAAAATACTTCCTAGAGCTCTAAGCACCCACCATGCAGTAAATGATGGTAATTTGTGTTCAAAATAACGTAGAAAAGATGTCCAGGTGCTTTGGTGGAAGAACAGAAATACTTGGGAGCTGAGGTGGTTACTGTCATGTATATTCTGGATGTACCTGAACTAAAGTCTAGATGCGGCAGAACGCAGCAACGTACCTGAGGTGTTTTGACCATCCAAACACATATACACGTAAGGCTTTGTTTTAGAAACAAAGAACCTAGGAATAAATACTTCAATAGGACGCATCTTACAGTCTTCACATCTAAACACATATTCACGCAACACTAGCTTAGCAACAGTGATGTGATCTTTTTGCCTTACATTAAAATAGTCTTTTAGCAAACACCATTTGCAAGACATATGTCTTGAAAATTTTCCTGATAGCCCTCATTAGCAAAAAGAAAAAAAAAGGAGCTAAGCTATCATGCTGTCTTGTTTGATCCTCTTTTCTGAACAAGAAGATATCATTTTAAAGTGATTTATTGGGGTCTTGGTGAAGCTTGAGATTGTGAAACAGCTTTTTAAGGCCCGAAGATAATAAACCCTACAGTATGATTCAGTTCATGAGGACATTACTTGCTATCACCTCTTTTCTTGGAGATGATACATGGGTTTGCAAAGCACAATATCTGACACTCGGGAGATTAAGTATATTTATTTTATATATATATAATTACCAGTAACACTATATTCCACAGTATATCCCTTTTCTTATATAAGGAATTTTATTATCTAATTGTCTCTTCTGTTGCAATCTACTAATTTTGCACAATATCTACCTATGATGAGGTAGATGTTGTACTGGACATATCTTACAGATTTGAGGATTGCCTGAATGAAAAAGTCTCTATTGCATGCTTTATAGTCTATAATTTTTCAGGATAAAAGATTTCAGCCCAACTAGTCCTGAAAAATAGAGAGATTACTCACCATTGGTGTTTACAAATTGTATCCTAAATGAATTAATTATGCTATAATCATGTGTATCTTTTTTGGTTTTTGTTTTCAAGTTTATTTATTTTGAGAGAGAGAGGGAAAGGGAGAGAGAGAGAGAGGAAGAGAGAGACAGAATCCCAAGCAGACTTTGCACTGCCAGTGTGAGGCCCGGCGTGGGGCTCCTTCTCACAAACTGCAAGGTTTGACCCAAGGTCAAGAATCGACATTTAACTGACAGCTACCCGGGTGCCCCTGTTTTTGATTTTTTAATAATCAAGATTAGATTAGAGTATAACTAATTTGAAACCACTGTTTCTGCTAAGAATAGTGTTTTATTATTAATAATATAATTAATTCTTAATATGATTATATTATATTAGTATGTATTATAATTATAATATAATATATAATTATAATATATATGATTATATATTATTATAATATATATGATTATACATTATGAATATAATTATATTGGTATATATTATAATATATACCAATATAATATAATCATAATATAGTATAATTGCAATATAATATAATATAATTATAATATATAATATAATTATAATATGATTACAGTATAATATTTAATATAATATAAATATAATGTTAATTAATTATAGTATTAATTAATAATATAATCAATAATTAATAACTTGTTTATTATTAATAATAAATGTCCTGTTTTTATTGTTTATTATCATTTACTGGTACCCAGACTTAGATCTGCAACAGCATTTTCAGTGAACTGAGAGCAAAAATGATAGTGAAGGCACCTCAACTATCTGTTCCTAAAAAGAAATATTCTTCATTCTTATATAAACTACCAAAGTTTTTTATCATGTTGTTAAAATGTTCTTTCTTTGAAGAATGATGGTAAGAGCAGAGGTAGGAATTTTTTGTAAATGTTCTTATTTGGAAAAATAAAAGGATGGCCACTTTATAATCTTATTGTTCTTTTTATTGTTATTTTACTGGTCCAAGGGATGGGAAAGTCTGAAATTTTCCATTCTGTAGTTACTAGGTTGCTTTTAAATATTGAAACAGGACATATAACAGTGTTTCTAAATATTTTCAAAATTTGGATAGTTGTTTCCTCTGATAAGCTTACTGAAGTCTTACAGAATCAAGGAGGACTTTGCTGGTCTTTCACCCACTAATAAACTGGTGATGTATTTAATTTGTAAGGATGACATGATAAAACCATGCTCTGATGTCTCCAACCTAGAAAGGAAAAACATGGGTACAGAAGCAAAAAAACAAAAAACAAAAAAACAGAAGAAAGAAAAACCAAACTTCATACCTAGGCAATAAAACCAGAGACTGAGTGAAAGAATACAAGAGTATACACTGTAAACAAAAACTTTTTCACCAAACACTTACTAAAATTGCAAGATGGATTTTATTTGAGCTACTGCAGTTGGGGAGAAAGACATGAATATAGAACTGAGCTTAACTCCAAATGCAAGATTTATAACCAATTTATAAATGGGGATTTATAACCAATGGGCAGAGCAAGGGGGTCGGTGGATGGACATACCTATCAAGAGTGAGGGATGGGGAAAGATCTCAAGGGTGAGGGATGGGGGAAGATATCAAGGGTGGAGGGATTTCCACTAAAGTGACTTAGGATTCCTTGCTAAGACTGGGTTCAGTGGGCCACGGGTAGGACTGCAAGTCAAGGTCATGATCTAGTTGACAAGAAGACTCAGAGTAGCCTAATTAAAGTTTGGTCAGCAAGAGAGCCCTCGGTAATAAATTGGTCAGAAGATGAGGGTAAGAGAACCTAACGTATCATGTGATTTTTTAAAATAAATCGGTTTTGGAAAGACTTATCGAAACCTCTGAGCATCACGTAAGAGTTAATCTCTTTGTCTGAAAGTAAACTAAGGACATTCACTCGAGCACAGTTTCATTTTGAACCACGTGCAGGTGTATTTGAAAGTCCTCTACATTCTTAGTGGTAGTATGTAAGTTGATTTTTTAATTTTTTTTTAATGCTTATTTATTTTTGAGAGCTAGAGAGAGGGTCAGAGCACGAGTGGGTGTAGGACAGAGAGAGCGAGAGACACAGAATCCAAAGCAGGCTCCAGGTTCTGAGCTGTCAGCACAGAGCCCGAAGTGGGGCTCGAACCCACAAACCGTGAGATCACGACCTGAGCCGAAGTCGGAGGCTTAACCGACTGAGCCACCCTGTCTTTAAGTTGATTGTAATGAGACCAACCAATTCCTTTCTAAAGATCTCTTCTGATGGATGTGAGTTTTTATGTTTTTTTTTTCCAGTGTCGAGATTAAAGGGTTTAGTATAAAGCTCAAGAGTAAATATCCTTAATAGGATGGAGACAAAGGAACCGTAATTACATCTTATTGAAAACATTCTGTAAGTGGGGAGGAGATGAGAACAAATCTTACCTTTTAGAATCCGCTAAATTTATTTCAACTTTACACTGTGTTTACTTGACATTTGAGCCACAATAGCGGCGGGATCCTTTTTCATTAGAACTATCCTGGGAAATTCTTTCATGATCTGCCCAGATGTGGCTTATCTCACCATCTGTCACCACTGCAGAAAATTTAGCGTTGAATTCAAACACTCTTTTGTGCATAATCTTTTGATGTCAAGCAGGATGCTCAGAAAGATAAGAACAGACAACAGGAGTAAGTACTAATCCAGGGTTCACCACTGCCTGGCACTGTTCTAGGTCCTAACGGGTCCCTGTTCTTTTCAGTATTTACAGCCTAAAGGGGAAACAGACAAACATTTCAAAATTATATGCCATTTGACAAGCGTTGTAACGAGACATGGTGGGGGTGCTATTGGAACACACAAGAAGAGTGTCTGTCCCACTTCTTGGGTTAGGGTATTGGTGGAAATATGGGGAGTGGTAGAGTGTTGAGGTGTGTTTGTGTGTGCATGAGGCATTGGAGATATGTTGGTGGAGGGAGGGGAGCGGAGGGGTGCAAGAGGTGATTTATAAAGAGACCCAAATGATAGAGTGGGTATTATGCAGGAGGAAGGGTGTGCCTAAAAGAAGACACATTATGTGCCAGGATCCGAGGGGAAAAGGGAATAGGTGTGTAATTTAGTGTGTCAGATAAATGGTTCTCAAACTTTAATTTAAAGGGCATATGAATCACCCAAGTTTAATGTTAAAATGCAGATTCTGATTCAGTAGTTCTAGGGAGGGACCTGCATTCCTGGGTATCTTAATAAGCTCCTAAGTGACATCAGACCTGCTGGTTCACAGACCAAACTTTGAGTAGTGACAAAGTTGATTTCCAGTAACCGGACACTTCTCTCTCTCTGGAGAAATAACCGAATATTCCCTTAGCCATTTTCACTCCTGACGATGACCTACTTAGTCACACTGCATGAACCCTTAATGATGGCAATGTGGTGGCGACTCAGCATCTCATTCATATATGACATCTGTACGGGAGCCGACTTCTCTTCCCATAATATTTTTAAAATCACTGCTTCCGATTCTGCTTTTATACCTTCTTATCCACCTTGATCTACCTCCTCGTGGAAACACATTTAGCAGTTTCAGCATGAGACCAGCCTGAAAGGATGTGCTTAATAAATATTATCAATGTTTGTCAAAATCAAAGAAAATGTCCCAGGGAAGACCTTGCAGCCTTCCCCATTAGCAGCAACATATAAGGCTGTCCTGTATCTCGACAGCCATTCTTTTAACGTCAACTTGAATTCACTTTAATAAGGGCATGAGTTTCGTGTGTCTGTCTCTGCCTCATCCTGTAGCAGCCAATGTTCTGTGGCTCTCGAGACCAGGGACAATATCTTTGAAAATACTCTCAAATTTCTTGGGGCGCCTGGGTGGCACAGTCGGTTAAGCGTCCGACTTCAGCCAGGTCACGATCTCGCGGTCCGTGAGTTCGAGCCCCGCGTCGGGCTCTGGGCTAAATGCTCAGAGCCCGGAGCCTGTTTCCGATTCTGTGTCTCCCTCTCTCTCTGCCCCTTCCCCGTTCATGCTCTGTCTCTCTCTGTCCCAAAAAATAAATAAAAAACGTTGAAAAACAATTTTGAAAATACTCTCAAATTTCCATCGCCATCCCAAAGGCATGGAAGCAGATTGGGCTGCGTGGTAACGTCACTTACTGGGAATTCACACCCGTGTCACATGCTTGAAACGAGAAGCCTCTCTACATGTAGTTTTGTATGTTAGGCATCATCAAATTGATTTGGAATGCGTTTCTGGGTGCTAGAAAATGCATTCGGTTTAACTCGTGAAACTGTGTCCCACTCATCAGGGAATGCATAGATTTTACTCCCACTAATGGGAGTCTACTGCCCTGTTTAATTCTCAAAATAACAAACAAACACATGCACACACATATATATTTAAAATACGTTTCTTTATTTGTGTTATACAGACTTCACATTGGGACAAATGGAGTGAACCTCACAGGCAACCAACACTTTCAAAAATCCTTCCGTGCCTTCATTTCCAACTGGGATCTCATGTAATCTTAAAGGCAGATGGGCTTTCTTACCAAGATATATGTGGGTAGATTTGTCATTGTCTCTCCTTCCACTAGACTAACTCAGCAGTTCTTAAACTTTTTTATGCATAAAAATTAGTATGCGCCTTGCCAGGGACACCTGGGTGGCTCAGTGGGCTAAGCGTCCAACTTCGGCTCAGGTCATGATCTTGTGGTCTGTGGGTTCGAGCCCTGTGTCAGGCTCTGTGCTGACAGCTCAGAGCATGAAGCCTGCTTCAGATTCTGTGTGTGTGTGTGTGTGTGTGTGTGTGTGTGTGTGTGTCTGCCCCTCCCCCACTCATGCTCTGTCTCTGCCTCTGTCTCTCTCTCTCAAAAATAAATAAACATATTTTTTTTAAAAAAAAATTACTATTCACCTTTCTACTTGCAGGCAGATACAACATGCTTTATGCAGAAACAAGAAATTTCCTTGCGTGATCTTTTACTTTTTCCTATTAATCCTTATTTTTGGACCTAACTCTCCATAAGTTTGATGTCATCCCCCTCTAGAGCAATCAGAGATTGTTGAAACCCTTTTTCTACCCTGTTTTGTATTCAATCTGTGTCATCCTTACTTCTCAGACTGTTTCCTCCATACTCCTAGGCTGTTAACCCTGTAAAGAGAAATGGCAGATGTCCTAACATTGGAAAATGTGATTTCCTTGACTCATGAGCTGTTGCAGATCAAAATTAGCTTGGTCCACGGGCTTACCTTCCACATGTAAGTGGTTTTGGAACCTAAAAATGATAAACTTTTGGCACTCGGGTAATTCCTATGGCCAGGAAAGCATTCAGAGGGAGATCTGCAGCTAACTTTGAGGTACAGTCACCCTTAAGTGACAGCCAAAAAGTTATAGGTCCCCATTCTGAGAAACCTGTAAAACTAGGGCTGAAAGCTTGGGCTCTCCATATCTTACAAGTGATTTCCAGAGCTGGAAAGCACTGGAGATTTCACTCCCAATGTTCATTTGTAAGTGAAGGGACAGACCCAGATATGCTAAGCAGCAGAGTCCCTAAGGATCTAGAGCCTAGTACCATACTCCTTTCTTCCTTCCATTGCCTTTTCCCAGTGAAGCAAAGATAATATGAGTGCTATCCTTTCATTTAAATGATGTTCATTCTAGTCCTCAAGATGGCAACTATAAAACAGATTTTACTTGAATTATTCTGTGTAAGTTTTACCTAAACCTGTGATCCATTGTGTACATCATCAACAGTCATTAAAAAAAAGCCATTCATAGTAATTTAGTGGAAATGCTAACAGACTATACTTATGTATTTTTGACTTATGTTTAATTGCAATGTAATGAAAATTGACTAACTTAGCACTTAAAACATGAGGATTATATATTAGTTAGAAATGCATTGTTTAACTGATCTTCTATTTGGTGTTTCTTTTAAGAGAAATTTTTTAAATGTTGACCTGATAATTGCATAAATAATTATTAGATCATATTCCAAAAAAATGTTTATGATGAAATGTACATATTCTATGTGGTCAAGGACAACAAAAATAAAATGCATACACTTCAGATATCCATACATTTTTTTAAATCCCAAATTTTCATATTTTAGAAATGCTTAAGATCCAGAGGACTTCTTGTATTTAAATTAGGTTGAATCCAAAATCTTCCAGAGTATCATGAAAACCAAGATTGGTAATAATTTCAACCAGACATAAGGGGAAGGAAGAGAAGTCTAGAACTTTGGAGGCAAAGAAGTTAAGATAATGCCCCAAACCCCAGAGATACAAAGAGATGAGGTGCATTTTCTTTTTTTTTTTTTAATGTTTATTTATTTTTGAAAGAGAGAAAGAGAAAGTGTGAACAGGGGAGGGGCGGAGAGAGAGGGAGACACAGAATCCGAAGCAGGCTCCAGGCCCCGAGCTGTCAGCACAGAGCCCAACGCGGGGCTCGAACTCACAGACTATGAGATCATGACCCGAGTTGAAGTCGGACGCTTCACTGACAGAGCCACCCAGGTGCCCCATGATGTGCATTTTCTAAAGCCCACTTTCTTTGCATGGTCCTGCCCTGCCTCCTGATTGAAATTATAAACTTTGAATTCTGGGCAGAAATAACGTGGCATTTCAAAAGCATTATCTGGGGTCTAAAAACTGCTTGCTCAAGAAAAACTAACGGTGCTAGAAGTCAGGCGGATGCACTGTGTCCATCTGGGCGCTGGGAGTCACTGGATTGCAGGTTCCTGTTCCCAAGGGAATAGTTCGCAGCGGCTCCAACTGCGGGAGGGAAGCCAGCAAAGCAGTGTCGGGGGTCAGCAGGATTGGCAGTGCTGAGCGCCGCCCGAAAGATGATTGTTGTTAAACCACGTTGTGTGTCTTCTGTTCTGAGTATGGAGGAGACTCACTGGAATGTGTTCTCTTTTGTGTTTTGGGGGCACAAACAGCAACTTGGAGTCCCCACTGATGTACGAGGTCTGCGCACCGCAGCAGGGGAGCACCAGCGGCGGCTGGAGAGGCGGCCTGGGGAGCTCCATCACAGCGTGTAAGAAGGTAACCTTGCCTAGCGCGGCTCTGTCTCTCGGATTGAACTTGAACGCGAGTGTAGTTTGACTCTCCAGGTACTTCTTCTAAAGCAGAGCAAAACAGCAAAAACGAGCAACGGAATGGCCCACAGTTTGCTTGCCCGGATAACCTCTAATGCTGCTAAAAATGTAATGGGTGAAGAAGACCAGAAAACTCAAACAGTTCAGAAAAGTACGACTCGAAAATTCTAAGCCCGCAGTGCCCCACTTATTATATGGAGCACCTAAGTCTGTATCTGAGAAGCATTCCTGGCTGCTGTTTTCTCAAAGAGAAAGAAGGGTGTGCTTGGCTTATGTTATGAGGAGAAACAGAAATGCATTTCCTAGAATACAGACTCCAGAACTCATAAACGAATCTCGCTTTAAGCGCATTTGCTGAAAGCTGCCATTTGAATAACATAAATTCATCTACTTCATTTTCCAGCCAATCCAACTTAAGGCCTGGAAACTTAAAGCGAAATGCCCAATTTCCCACCTCAAGCTTTTGTCACTATGTGATGCAGAGTTCCAAAGGAGAATGTATGTGTTTCTTCTCATCCAGACTTAGAGGGTGTCACACTGGATTACTTCAGTAATTGTTTTTTTAAAAACTTAAATTATTGGGGCATCTGGTGGCTCAATCATTTGTGTCTGACTCTTGATTTCAGCTCAGGTCACGATCTCAGGGGCCGAGATCAAGCCCCACATCAGGGTCAGTGCTGGTAGTGGAGCCTGCTTAAGATTCTCTCTGTCCCTCTCTCTCTGCCCCACCATTGCTCATTCTGTCTCTCTCTCTCTCAAAAAAAAGTTAAATTGTAAAAAATACTTATAGGAATAATTCAAGACAAATTCTATTACTAAACATATTGTATAGATATATATTATTTATGCACACATACTCTACATTATGTATGCATATATGTATATTAATTTATTGATTACTATAACCTGTTAAGCAGCCTTATTTATTCTCTGCTTGTGTGGTGTTTGTATTGTTCTAAGTAACAAAGAAAATGACACATATCTGTGTTAGAGAACATAAGTTGATGATAGAAAAGTAGCATTAAACATAATTTTACAAAAGTATTTTCACGCATACATTCATAACCAGATATAAAAATAAACTGGTCTCATTAGTTCAAGGCTCTAATTACCATGTGTTATATGATCTATTATTCTTTCTCATACAATTCTCATAGAAGAGTCAGTGCCATAAATTTCCATTTTAATGCAGAAAACTGAGACACTATAATTCAAAATGATTTTGAGTTTCTTCTAAGAGAGGTCTTCAAGCCCTGGGTATGTTCTATTCAACTCTGTAACTCCAAATTATAATCCTCACCAGATGCTATACATTTCACAAGGCTAAATCATTTTTCATTTATTCTCATTTTTTTTTAATTTTTTTTAACGTTTATTTATTTTTGAGAGAGAGACAGAGCATGAACAGGGGAGGGGCAGAGAGAGAGGGAGACACAGAATCTGAAACAGGCTCCAGGCTCTGAGCTGTCAGCACAGAGCCTGACGCGGGGCTCGAACTCACGGACCGTGAGATCATGACCTGAGCCAAAGTCGGACGCTTAACCGACCAAGCCACCCGGGCGCCCCTTATTCTCATTCTTAAATAACTCTATTTCTATTGATTAGAGCCCACATGGTATTTAAATTAAGGATTGAAAGAAGACTGCCTGAATTTGACACCCAGTTCAGTCATTACTAGTTGTGTTATCATGAGCAAATTACCTGACCTCTTCATGCCTCAATTTGCTCATCAGAAAAAAGAAGGTGACAGCTGAGCCCAAGTGAATTAATAGACATGAAATGCTTAGAACGGTGTCTGGCATATGGTAAGCACTCAAAATAAAGAGTGTTTATGAGTAATATTATCCTACAGGAAATTTTTCAGTAAGTATGTGATGCCAGAAAAAAATTTTATATATACATGACCATGCTGAGAGAGTTGGTACCTTGTGATCTGTTATGTCAGCTACGTTTGTTTTCTGGAGATAGAGGCGGTCGTATTCATTTTTTATAAATCGTGTCTGGAAGGTACTAAATAGAGCGTTTTGGAGCTGAATATCTGTTCAAGAAATTAAAACCCAAACTCAATCATTTATTATATATTTATATGTATACATGTAATATAAATGTATATATACAAATAGAATTTAAAGGTTTTTTTAAATGTTTATTTTTGAGAGGGAAAGAGGTTGCAAGCAGTGGGGAGACAGAGAGAGAGAGAGAGACAGAGAGACAGAGAGAGAGAATCCCAAGCAGGCTCCACACTGTCAGCACAAAGCCTGACACAAGGCTCGATCTCACACCTGTGAGATCATGACCTGAGCCAAAATCAAGAGTTGGATGCTTAACCGACTGAGCCACCCAAGTGCCCCAAGAATTTAAAGTTTTAAATATAATCCTACTCACACCACCCCCACTTCTAGAACTATTAGTAAGTTGAACCGTACGAAATTTCCTTTATTACAGATGAAAAATGATCAATTATAGGCAATTTCATATGGTCCAGTGTAAATACATTCAAAATTCCATTAGATCTTAGGGAGAGATACAAGAATAGATATATAGTCAGGATCTAGTGTGGGAGACAATATCGGTTTCTCAGTTGAAAAAATCAAACTAAGTAATTCACCAGTTAAATAGTTATGTAGGATGTCTACACAGTTTATAGCAAAAAGCAGAGAGAGAGACCTTTGACCTGCAGCAGACCATCACCTCCAGAAAGCGAATCGGATCTTAGTTTAGACTTTGAAATACGGCTGAGATTTGAATGAGCGCAGAGAAGAGCCAAGCAAATTTATTTAGGAAGGGTTGCTACAAATGAATGCAGGAGAAGTCAACCCCTCTGCATCCCGGAATATATTTTTCTAATGTTGTGGTCCATTCCTTTCATTTTAAGTACTCTCTTCCATTTACACAATAATTGCATTTAAAGGCAGTTTAAGTAGCTGCGAATATGCCACATGGTATATGCCTTGTAGGCTCTAGTCGTTCCACTTCCCCCTCAAAGAGTAGCTCACTGTTGTTTTCTTTTTACATCTAGCACGTAGGCCCTCAATAAAAAGACATTGAATATTGAATGATTTCATGCCTTTATTGTATATCACTGCAAGCCGATTTAAGTGATCATTGATCAGTCTGGGGGAAAAAAGCTTGTTAATCACAGGCAATGGGTCTAGGTAAGTGAGACTATAGATGCACATATAATGTATGTTCAAAGAGACAGAAAATAGAAGCAGAGCTTTATCATAGAAATAGCAAGGCTGTCCAGCTGAATCACCACTGTTCAGTCAATCAACCTTCAATAAGAACACCATGGATCATTGAAATCTGTTGGTAATTCCCCAAACTGATTTTATGTGATAGCCTCATCTTCTTCCCCATCAGATCTTCTTATCAGAACTGACATATTGCTAAATTAACTGGTGGAAGACAGGAAACAAGGGTCCAGAAGATAATGCATTGGTTGGACAATCAGCTTCTGAAAACTTGCCAAAGGACTGAGTCTCTCTCCTGAGTGTCTCGTGAAATCCCTGAGGGTTGCAGGAATCCTGCCCACATGCAGATGCTGTCATTCCTCTTTGCTGTTGGGGAAATACAGTTACTGGAGGCCGCAGCTGTGGAAAAAGCCATAGCGTCAGAAAAGAAAATGACTTTTGTGGACTTATTTGAAGGAGGAAATCCTTAAGGGATTGCCTTGCACCAGAGCTAAGATGATCATACCGCCCAGTCATGGTTTACATGTGTTATCCTTGCATTAATGGACCCCGTTTTGTTCTCAGAAGTGCCCCGTGCGCAATAAGTTACATGGTTATCCCAGCTTGAGCTTCGGAATGATCCTTTCTCTTTCTTTTCCCCTTCCTCTAAATACTAGGAAAGGTATCAGATACATTCTCACCGAGGTATTAGTCATTGTGTAGGTTAATATAGTTGTAACAAATAAAATCTGTTTTTACTTAGCTACTGCTACAGCTAAACCAGTGTGATTGCCCCCGCCTTTAACTGGCCCTGGGAATCAAGCCTATTGAACCTGGACTTGACTTCAGAATTCTACCCATCTTGAAGCTCCAAGCAGACACTACCGATCCATCCAAGTTGGAATGTGAGATAGCCTCTGTGTCACCATAATTTACTGAGCTCCAAACGCTGGGAAAGTTTTAATGTATGCAGTGTGATACTCCAAAATAATGCATCGAAAATGATGGAATTTCGGGGCACCTGGGTGGCTCAGTCAGTTAAGCATCCAACTTCCACTCAGGTTCATGAGTTCAAGCCCCCACGTCAGGCTCTGTGCCGACAGCTCCGAGCCTGGAGCCTGCTTCAGATTCTGTGTCTCCTCTCTCTGTGCCCCTCCCTGGCTTGTTCTCTCTCTCTCTCTCTCTCTCTCTCTCTCTCTCTCTCAAAAATAGATGAATATTTAAAAAAATAAATAAAAGGATGGAATTTCAAAATATTGAAGGAACAAAATGGGAGAGAAAAAGTAGCTGGTGGTGTTATGCCCAGAATTCGTGATCCCCAAAGACCACTAGGGAGCCGAGTCCGATGCAAAAGCAAAAGAGCCTTTATTCGAGCTAGCTCGAGCTCAATCCCCTACCTGCACCGAGGCAGCAGTGAGATACCAGGGAGAGAGAGCGAGTTCCAAAAGGACAAAGGTTTTATTGGGGCCTGGGGGTAGTTGGTGAGGTAATGGCTATGGCCTCAGCCGATTGGCTGGGGAAGGGTCCTGGGGAAGGGTCCGAGTCCTGTTAGGCAGGTGAGGGGGGGTTACTCAAGGGGAGGAGGTGTAGTCAAGGTGAAGGACACGGAACAGGATGGAGTCCGCCGGCGTAGGCCCGCCCTTTCAGTGGAAAGTGAATAATAGAGCCCTCTGTAGTACCTCTTGAATCTTACCTCACATAGATCTTGCCTGATGTTCCCCGTTCTCATAGGACCAATCCTTCTTATAAGACAAATACAATCATCACTGTTAGACTGAATCATAGGGATTTCCATTAAGTGAGCTAAGTGATTATAAATGTTATCCTTTTATATCTAGCAGACACTAAGTGAAACGCTTTTATGTTGTTTTTATAATAAATAAATGCCCGCTTTCTCTAGAAGGCAAGTAGGATCCCAAGTAACAAAGCTGGACTTAGAATCTAAACATCTGAGTCAGATTCCAGATTTCCCTTGTACTGTGTGATCTTAGGCCAGTGACATAACTTCCCTGATTCAGATGTCCGGGGTTGGTATGACGTTTATATGCAAAAAGGTTTGTGTAAGTTCTTGGCACACAAAGTTGACGCTCAATCTGTATTAGTTGATTCCAAATAAACAATCTTTCCACAAGGGAAAAAATTATTTAAATAGAATTTTAAAACCAACCTGAGGTAGTATCCATGGTCCCCCTGTTACGTTGAATTTCTGCTGGGTTTTCTTCTACTTTGCAAGCATTACACTCAATGTCACATTTCCGCAGTAGCTGGACATTTTCAATCCTCACTTCACTTCCTGGACTGAAGATTTGCTCCTTGGGCTATAGTGGAATCAAGCCTCTTGTATAGGATCCATGTGGCGAAAGAATTGTTGGGGAGAAACCGACACCCCAAGTTCCTTCTCTTTTTACGTCATGTTAATTAAATCCACACTAAACCTAGACTAACCCAAGGCTACAGACTGAGAACATTTCAGGTTCCCAGAGGTAGAGTTTGATCTTCACAGGATATCTGATCATCTCTTTGAAGCTTCAAGAGCATTCTTTGCCATGACAGGCCTCCTTGAAGCTGACTTTAATTTGTTGTCAACAGTAGCATAGAAACCTCCGAAGAATTGGCGGAATGGATGTCCCTGGCAACTTCATCTTATTCTGTAAAATACACTTTCATCTAAGCTCATCTCAGTTTGATGACATGTAATTAACGAAAGCAATTCAATTAATGTGTGCAGGCGCAGACTTACAAATTGGGAGGCTTTTTCAGAATCTGATCTGTATCTCCAAAGACACTTTTATTGGTCAGGATTGTCTTGCTCTGGGCCAAAAGCCCCAGTAGTATTTCCAGGAAGTGCATGACAGAAAACAGCTATAATATGCTGTGCTTCTAGAAGCTGATTTCTTACAGGAAGGAAGGGCTTTAAAAACGTAAATATGCAAATAAGATTCAAAACAAAATCAGCATAATTGGGTGTGCTCACCTTTCTGCAGAAGGAAGATACTAGGCTTTTTGCCCTGGAGTATACAGCACTCACAGCTTTATAAATACTCTCTTCTCATCATGCAGCCTGGCAGTGGTCTCCAGACCCAGCTCTTTAGACCAGAATGGTCTAAGTTTTGTCACATGGCCTAGGCGTCCTGTTTTACCACCATTCTGCAAGAGTAATCAGAGGCATTGAAGAAATAAGGAGGTTTTTAAGAAAATAAATGCAGAATTGTGCTACTAAAAGTGATATTTGAAGAAAGCTGTAGAATTTCATAGTTCTAAAAAGAATTCCTTAGAGCAAAGGGAGACAGGAATCTAGGATGCCAGGAAGGAGCACAGGTGATGTGCCCCAGGGGGTGGGGCAGGGAGAGGAGAGGTGGAACCTGCACACAGACAGTGGGAGGAGAGACACGTGGGGAAGTCAAGATCAGGAGTGAGAGGTAAACGGAACCGTGAAGGCTGTCTGTTTAAGCGGAAACATCCGTGAGCTGTGATATCATTGAGGTCACTGGGAAGAAGAGCTTGGAGACAAAGCAGCAGAAGACGTCCGTGCATTCACATTCAGCCAGTTCCATCTACAGAGGCAGCCACAAAATTCCCTCGGGGAGTCATTTCACTAAACACCTAAGGAAACTTCTGAGTACATTGACATCTCCGAGGCCATAGTTGCACTGAGGCCAGAATGCAGATAATGAGGGCCCTGGTGGCACTAATTTCCTCTGCCTTCAGCAAAAACATGTCATTGGAAAATGTCAGTTCAGTGATCCTATGTGGGAGACTTTGTTCAAAACTATCAATTATGGCTGATTTTGCAGTTTGAAGGTGATTCAGCTTCGTATTCCAAAATCAGTATGTTTGAAGACTTCTACTCAGGACTCCACACCACCTCTCTCTGCCCTCCGGCAATGGTCCCACAGTGCTTACGATTCCAACATGCTAGTCTTACTCTGTCCTCTTCCGCTAGGTTCCTTGAGCATCCTTTCTGCTATATGTGAAGAACTCCTGGAAGGATCTTGCGATGCCTTTTCTTTTCTCTCTTTTTTTCGAGCAAAAAGTAGGACTCTGAAACCCTAAAATAGCTTAGAACATTTTGTGGAGTTGGGGATGATGCTATGCGATGGGAACCAGGGAAGTGATTTTTTTTTCCCGATCCTTGCAATTTCCCCCAAACCTGTACATTACGTATTAAATATCTGTCTACAAAAATGCAAGGGATCTAAAGTTTTAAAAAATATCTAATCTGTCATTCAAAATGTTTTTCCTTTCTATGTTTGGGTGTTTAAAAGACCCGTCACCCTTCCGCCCTACCACTCAAGCCTTAAGGCTTGCTCTCTTTTCCTGTCAGTCTCCCATCTAAGCCATCCTCTTGATTTTGGAGTCTGGAGTAGATACTGCATTCGCCATCGGCCCTAACAGCTTCCACCTTTCCTGTATCTTAATCAGGTTTGCCCTTCTGATTGAAGTGCCCACTGTCACTTCTGGCGGTGTCAGAGCAGGAAGGAAGGATATGACTCAGATAAATTGGAACAGCCCTCTGAGGAGGCCTTTTGGTTCACGAATCCCTGACAAGGAGCCCCCCATTTGGGTGTTTGTAGTTAGGAGGCCTTTTGAAAGTTAGACCCACCCTGAAAGACGCACATAAGGGCTCATACTCTACAGGAGGGAGAGCATCCAAGAAGTGGGTGTCTCCCTTAGCAAATCACATGGCCATCAGCTTACATATTAAAAGGTAGATGCTTCCAATAGCTTCTTTCAAATAGGAGAAGAGTCAAGAAATGACAGTTTTCCCTTTCTTATAATTGCCAAAGGCCAAAGGCATGCAACAACTGTCAAGGAACACATGGCCACTGAATCCACTGTCTCTTTGACTAATGGCAAATTTTGCACGATCCACGCTTTGCAAACCTACACAAAATAATCCAAAATGAATGGTAAACCTTGAAGCGTATCTTATATTTTCCCACATACTTGTTTTTCTTGTATTTTCCTTCTCCTAACATCAAAAATCATATTTCCCTCACAGATCATATCAACATTACAGCATTATACTGCTTCTAAATAGCAATTAAATAGCAATCAGCTGTCCTCTATTTATATGCCTCATTTTATTCGGTTTAAAACATTGCTGACCATTCATAAATTATACTATATTTGCATTTCCTGAGTATATCTGTTTCTGTAACTCTTGCGTTTTATACTTGAGACTCAAACTCGGTTATCACTTTCATGCAGAAAAAGCTCTGATCAACTTTCAAAGCATTCTTCAGCCAGCTGACATCTGTGTGATGTGGCAAAAGGAAACAAGAATGGTTTGATATTTCCGAATTGTCTTCTGTGCTCTTATCCCATTCCGTGACTTCATTGAGATACAGTGTGGTTTCCAGGATACAAGTAATTGTGTGGCCCAAGAAAAGCAGGAAGATGTCCGAAACTGTTCCTGAGGCTCTGTGTCGTTTGTTTCTTGCCGCATTAGGATGCACTGTGGCCAAGGTCAATACACAGGGTCTCTAAATTCCACACGCGGGGACACGAATTTCAGATAAGAGAGCCTTTTTGTTCAAGAAAACTCTCCATTTTATACTCAGATAGTTTCATCCATGCGTGACACTTAGCAGAGACGGATGTTCCATAAATCAGTATATTCCATGTTTATTTATCAGAAGCAAGTTTAGGTAGGCCAGGTACCCATTGCTAAAAGCCTTACATAGGTAAGGACCATCCTGCTATGAAAACACAGTGTATCTGGAGGCCAGTCCTTAGTATATTTATGACAACGTTGCCTTCTTTCTTATCTGGAGGTAATCCCTCCCGCCCCCTCCACCGTAAAGACAGAGAACGAGTTGCAGATCCCCTGCTTACCATTTTCTTCCCAGCCTTCCCAACCAACTATGCCTCTGATCTGGTTCTTTCTAGGCACTTTCCTCCTCTGTAATGGAGGATTGTTTTGTTCCCGGACCTTAAAAAGCTCCCTTATTTTCCGATACTTTCAAAATAATTGTCGACCAAGAAGAAGAGGCTGTCAAGCAACCAGAAGCATTTATTTGGGGCCTTAGACACAGAGTGGACTGAAATTAAGAGAGCACTCTGAACTGCAAGAGGGGCGTACGGGCTTATTAAAGACAAAAGGCACCAGACTGCATAACTTGTTTTGAAGGAATTATGATTGGTGCTGACAAAGCCAAACTGACTGAGGCAGGATTGGCCATGTAGCCAGCAGGTGTTTCATTATCTCTATTTCAGTCCAAAGTAGAAGGATGTATTTCAGGAGGTCGTACAGTTGCGATTGACAAAAGTTGGACGTTCACGGTGTTCCCAGAATTGAAACAGGAAATGGGCATCAGCCTACTTTGGACTCCGTGTCCTCCCCACCCTACTTTGAAATGACACCGTTAGCAATGTTTACTTCACTTTGGAATTTTCTTTCACATAATCAATTACGAGACTTCCGAATTGTAACAGGTGTCAATGGAATCCATGCAAGAATGCGTCACACCTAACCAAACAGTAATCATATTACAAAATGTCTCCAACAAACAGGAAAACATCCTTTGGAAACATTTTCTTGTTTTGTCATAGGACACTAAACAGACATGAACTCAGGCAGCCAGCCACTAGAATCATCATTAAAAGGAAAATGTTATCTTATCATTTAATTAAACCTTCAGTAACGGAAGACTGAACCAATTGAGTTTTTTATGCTAGTATTTTTGTTTCTTTCACGGAAGCTTTACGTCCAGTTTGTATATTGTTTCTTCCTGGGATTTCAGTGTGCTTGAAATAACATTATGGTTTCCCTGTGAAATAATGGAAAGGCATTATTTCCCAGAGTGGAAAACAAAAAATTACAGAATTCTCAGAAAGTGTGCTAAAACACAGATTAAATAACATGAAATTACATGTGTAAAATTACACAAAATTTTCTGACCTTGTGTGTGTGTGTGTGTGTGTGTGTGTGTGTGTGTGAGTGTTAAACGCTACTAAGCCAGTGACTAAACATTCCAAAAATATAATGAAACACTTCTGTGGAATCTTAGAGTGCTTCAAGACATTACAGAATGTGTGGCCAAGCTCAGCCCTGGATTTCTTGTCAGTGAAAAAGCAAAACGTTTCTTTCTCTTCACTTTTCTCGCTACTTACTCTGCACGGCCGTTATGGTCTCTCTGCTGTTCTTTGAGTACAACGAGCCAACTCCTGCCTTGAGCCTTTGTTTTTGCCAATGTTCTCTGCCTGGGATGCTCTTCCCCCAGAAGGATATGTGGCTGGCGCCTCATTTCATTCAGATCTCGGCCCACTGTCACCCTCAGAGAGGCCTGCCAAAAAATACTTTCCAAACTAGCGTCCCTTACTTCTTGATCCCTTTCTCTGGCTTTATGTATCCTCACAGTAGTTTTCATTGTGTCCCTGCATTTCTTTCTCTGTCTATAAAATTTATTTGATTACGGTCTGCCCTTCCCCAACAGAATGAGAACAAGACTGTGTCTGTTTTGTCTCTATTCTTGTCTCGTTCACCACCGAATGCCCGGTTAGTTAAGCAGCTCCTAGTGAAAACAGCAAGTGTTCTCCTGTGTTCTTTGCAGCATTATTTACAACAGCCAAGATATGGAAACGACATAAGTGTCCATCAGTGGGTGGACGATGGGTAAAGAAGATGCGGTGTATATACACACTGGAATACTCCTTAGCTGTAGAAAAGGATGAAATCTTGCCATTCACAACATGGACGGACCTCCATGACAGTATGATGCTAAGTGACTAAATCAGACACAGAGAGACAAATACTAATATAATGTCACATTTCAGGTCACTGTACTATACCCTTCACGTAAATAGCAAACAGAGAGAGATGGAGAGATGTAAATGTTGAAGTATCCATGCCCATACCCCAGGGGAGCTTAACAAATATGATATTATGCCATCACCTCCTGAACTCCCATGTCTATATACTTCTAATTGCCTTTCCCATGGGATAAAAGCATCTTGTGAGGAACAAATTATATTTAAATTACAAAACAAGATGAAAAAAAAACCCCTCCAAACTAGCAGGTGTTCAACAAGTAGTTGCTGAATGAATGAGTGAGTGAATGAACACTTGCTGTGGATGGCATTGTCCTTCTCTTTGAGACGGCAATCTGAGTTAGCATCTGGTATAGTCCAATTCATGCTTTACGGTTTTATGAATAAGGTCTTCACCAGCGTAGAATCCAAGTGAAGAGTTTCATTTTAGAAGAATCTTAAAAAGGAACAAATATCCCATATCTTTACAAATTAAAGGGAAGATAAGCCACGACAAAATACCACTATGAACCTAGTAGAAGGTCCAAAATGAGTTTGAGGCGAATCTGACAACACCAGGTACTGATCAGGATACGTGGCAACGTGGACTCTCATACCTTGCTGGTGGGAATGGAACGTGGCAAATCCACTGTGGAAACCAGTTTATCAGTTTCTTACAAAGCAACCACACCACCTATCCATCTCTCCCAAGCAAAAGAAAACCTTAAAGTGTGACAAACCAGTAGGCCTATGTTTGTAGCAGCCTTATTTGTATTTACCAAAAACTAGAACAAACCCAAATGTTCTTCAGTGGGTAAATGTGTGTGTGTGTGTGTGTGTGTGTGTGTGTGTGTTTTTAATCTGAATGTGGGGCGCCTCGGGGGCTCAGTCAGTTAAGCATCCGACTTTGGCTCAGGTCATGATCTCACGGTTCGTGAGTTCAAGCCCCGTGTCGAGCTCCGTGCTGACAGCTCAGAGCCTGGAGCCTGCTTCAGATTCTGTGTCTCCCTCTCTCTCTGCCCCTGCCCCACTGGCACCTCTGTCTCTCCCTCTCTCTCAAAAGTAAACAAACATTAAAAAAAATTTAAAAACGAATAGAAATCTGCATGCATCCATACAATGGAACACCAGTCCATAATAAAAGAAGTGCTGAACACACAACAACATGGATGAATCCCAAACACATTAATTATGCCAAGTGGAAGGAACGGGTCACAAAAGGCTACATGCTAAATGATTCCACATACATGACATTCTAGAAAAGGCAAGACTTTAGGGATAGAAATCACATCAGTGGCTGCCAGGGGCCAGGACTTAGGAGGCATTCGACTAAAAGGAGCAAAAGGGAATTTGGGGAGAGTGAAGGAGTTGAACAGTTGTTCTACATCTTGATTGGGATGGTGGTTACACAGTTATGTGTGTTTTTTAAAACTCAGAGAACTTTACACAAAAAAAAGGGTGAATCCTTTTTTATTTTTATTTTTTAAAAAATTTTGTAATGTTTATTTGTTTGAGAGAGAGAGACAGAGACAGAGTGCAAGCAGGGGAGGGGCAGAGAGAGAGGGAGACACAGAATCTGGAGCCAGTTCCAGGCTCTGAGCTCGTAGCACAGAGCCTGAAACGGGGCTCAAACTCACAAGCCAGAGGACCATGACCTGAGGCACAGTCGTACACGTAACCGACTGAGCCACCCAGGCGCCCCCCAAAAGGGTGAATCTTATAGGACCGTGATATCTCTATGAAGAAAATGTTATCTGCAGTAGAGATGCCATTGATTATACTGCGGAGCACATAGGTGACAGCATCTCTGAGTAGCTTCCTTCATCCTAATCAGCTGTTTGCCATCTCTCACTTACTGTGCAAATCTGATTGACCTACTCACATTAAAGTCTTCTTGTGCAAGAAACATTTAATTAGGTTTCTTAGAGAGAGTCTAGAACAGCAGTGGGAGCCTGGAGATTCTTCTCTACATGATGCCCATGGCTCTTCCAATGGGCTTCCCTTGCTCCCTTTATTTTATAGGTCTTGCTTTTTCTTTCTTTCATGAAAATTGTATGTCACATTTGAAAGAATGATTTCTTTGGACAGTGTTTTTCATACTGTGACATGCTATTTTAAAAATGGTATTTGTTTAAAACCCTTGAGTAAGCAGAGGGCCAGGGGTGCTGGGCCTGGAATGTCCACCCCAGGCGCTGTCCAGCCTGCAGACAGCTGAAAGCATTGATGTCCTACTATTCCAGCACTCTTAAATTCTCTGAGTCTACTTGTTTGGAGGGGTTGATAAATCTGTGTTTTGAAGAAAGATGAGTCTTTTTTTATGTTGACATTATTCAGTTAATTTTAAGGAACCTTCCATCATTAATCACCACTCATGCATTAGGCAAATACAGCATTTTGCATGTAAAAATTTCCTCCTTAAAAGGTTTGGTGCTGCTTTACATCTTTACACTTAAAATTACCAGAAAATGAAATTTGATAATATTTTGATAGTATAGGACTACAAAATGCAGATCTCGCTCAAATTTATAATTCTTTGTTACCTTCCGGGGCACCTGGGTGGCTCAGTGGGTTGAGTGTCCAACTTCGGCTCAGGTCATGATCTCATGGCTCATGAGTTTGAGCCCTGCGTTGGGCTCTGTGCTGCCAGCACAGAACCTGGAGCCTTCTTCGGATTCTGTGTCTCTGTCTTTCTCTGCAATTCCCCTGCCCACTCTCTCTCTCTCAAAATAAATAAACATTAAAAAAATTAAAAATTCTTCATTACCTTTGCATAAAACCTTGAGAGAAATAAAAGCCTTGCAGAAATATAAATATCATTACGTGTCTAGATATAACTTTTAAATTTTCTTCCTATTGAATAAATCACTCACAAGTAATCTTTCTGAAACACAGTCATTGTAAAAGAAAAGTATAAATCTCTATTACACCAAATACCAAAAAAAATTGGTGGCAAAAAACAAACAGGTGCGCAGGACCAACTGTATGTCAAGAGATACGTGTGGAAGATAAATTGAATAAGATACTCCTACACCCGTATCATAAAAGGAAGGAAAAGACACGCACGCACATTCCAAAACTCTGAGATAGGAATATTGCTTTCATTATAGAGATCTCACCAGAAGAGAGAAATACTTGCTATGGGAAGGGGAGCCTGGATGCAATTAGTTCTTAATGAAGCCTGGATTCAATTAGTTCTTGACGGTCGGGAAAGAACATTGTTAAAAAAAATTCAAGGGGCAGATGAAAAGATATGAGGGAAACCATGTGCATCATCAAGACTGTGCTCTTTAGTAAACGAGTATCTTAAACATTGGAGCTGCATGAAATGATTCCTGAAATGATTAACAGGTAGGAGCTGAGTTAGGTTCTGTCTTGGATGCTAGGCCATAGTTTGGCAACAAGCCCATAAAATTTTGGGCTCACTGTCAGCAAATAGTTTCCTTCTTTACTATGTCTCAGGGCCTAGCCCAGCGTCTGATAGGTCTGATAGATGGTAAAACGCTAATATATCCTGGCTCAATTAATCAATTGAGGTTTAAGGTCTTGGAATAGAATTAACGTAACATCAGCAATTTACTGACGGAAACCTTTTTGTGAACACCTCAAATAACCAGATGCTGGGCACATTTACTATTCCTAATGTCTATTAAAAATCCCTCATTGTGAGTGGCAACGTTTACTTCATCCTGTGGATGGCAAAACTGAGTCTCAATGAGGATAAGTGACTTGCCTTGGGCCGCACAGTTAACTGGTGGAAAGATTGGAAACTGCAACCAGGTCTGTCTCAAAAGCTTACATTCTTACCCTTCGTTGTGGTTTCAGTGAGCTGGGTAGATTTGAGAAGCAGAGGGTGAGGGAGTGAGGGGGATAGAAGAAGCAGACAATTACAACATGAATTGTTAGGACCCCAGCCTCCCCTACCTGCCCTTCTCAAGTATCATTCCCACCCCCCTTTACGCTCTGTCAATTCGCCACGTTGAATTTCTCCATACTACCCACCACAACTTGTAACTAATGTGTATTTCAGTGCTCCATTATTTACTATTTGGCTCCCATGCCATATTTTAAGTTCCGTAAATATGGAGGTCAATTCTGGGTAATTCACTATTGGATTACTCAGAGACTAGATTAGTCCATGGTATGCAGTCACATGTGAAGAGAATTAAAGAAAAAATGATTAGCAGAACATGAGACAAGAAACAGACAAAGAAGTAAATGCCAGATGGCATAGATGTTCCAAGCCAGGGCAGCTAGGAGAATTGTTCTGCCATCAACTGCAAACAGGAGAGTTAGGGAGTCAGGTTTCTTGTAGGGACTGGAATTGGGAAAGGCGGGGGTTTGGGTTTAGACACCAAGGGTTTTATGGTGACAGCAGGAGATCTAAGAATAATAACTAACAGAAAAGTGAGAAACCAAGCTCCAGAGAAAGGTCAAAGCTTAAGCTGTGGACCATTGTGTCATCCCTCTGGGTGGTAATTAATGCCCCAAGAGTTAGTGAGCTCTCCGAGGAAAATGACTGAAGAAGGAGGAAAGAGCAACACCCTGAGGTCAGAACTAGAGGGACTATTCCAAGTGAGGTTATCAGAGGAGGAAAAGCTATTCAGAAAAAAAGACCTTTCTTCCCCACCCCCTCACGCCTCCCCCAGCATCCCCACACCGCTCAGAAGTATCTTTCAAACTCTGGTCAGGTGCACAGTCTCCTGCCAGGCCTTCCCCAGATAGAAGCTCCCACTCCTCCAGGGTGATACCTGCCCCGGATCGCCATTGATCAAAGCGCCCACTTTCTTTATCACAGTCCTGTGAATGCTTATCCTCCCCTATTATAGTTTAATTTCCAAAAGGGCACAGACCATTTTTGCTCATTATGATATTCCAAGTGTCAACCATCTAAAGAGTTCAATGAACCTTTGCTGGCCAAATATTAATAGAAAGAGATTAGAGACCTACGAGGGAAACAAGAATGATGTATCATATAGAATGACTAATGAAAAATTGGCAAATATGCAAAGATCCAGAAAAAATGTTCCAATAGAAAACATTGTCTAATTCGTACTTGGGGCATTTGAGTGGCTCAGCCGGGTTAAGCATCCAACTTCGGCTCAGGTCATGGTCTCACAGTTCGTGGGTTCAAACCCCACGTCGGGCTCTGTGCTGACAGCTCAGAGCCTGGAGTCTGCTTCAGATTCTGTATTTCCTTCTCTTTCTGCCCACCACCCACCACTTTCTGTCTCTCAATAATTCATAAACATTTAAAAAAATTAAATTGTACTGCATTCTTCTAACAATAACTGTGATGTATCAGTTGCCAACTCTATGAAGAGATTAGCCCTCAACAAACATTTTCTTATTTGAACCTTGGAATGACCTTCAGAAGGGGCTCTAGTTGTCCTCACATAATAGATGAAACTCAGTCCCACAGCAGTTAGATGGCTTGTCCAAGTTTGCTCAGTAAGATGGCACACAATTCCAGTTCTATGTCTAGACCTCTGGGACTAACCAACCATAAGCTACTGCTTTCTCCAATCTAAATTACTTTTGGAAATAAATAAATAAACAAACAAATAAATAAATAAATAACTGAAGGCATTGGGTAGCCATGTGTGGGTTACTAAGAGTTTATTTCTCCCTCCTCCTTCCATATCAAAACTCAGTTTCTGTAACTTGGATCTCTCTCTATATATAAAGAAATAAGTGTAAAAATAATGCAGAAGGATCATTCTTCATTGTTGAGGACACTCAGGCAATTTTAAGAGAAAACGTGCCATTATTATTTCAAGGTTGTGAACACACAGCACATTCATTAGTAGATCTTCTTCTGAAATAAGTAAATCGGCAACTAAAAATAGCAGATTAAATAAATGAGCCATGGAGGAACCTGATGAGTTTTTCTCTTTCCCCCCTCAACAAGTGACTCTCTCAGCAGGGAGATTATATTCATAAAGCTTCAAAATTATTCCATTTTCAAGTACGTATTTTTCCTTCTGGCATTCCTCTGTCTCTCATGGTTTGACTAAACCATTAAACCCAAATCTAGCTCTTCACAGGTTAAAATTGCCTAACCTATGATGCTAAGTGGTTTATTGGAGGCTGAATTTTTATTCTGTTTATTTGGCTCTTCATATATTTGGGGGAGAAGGAGGCAGGGAGAGGGAAAACGGGAGGAGGAGGGAAGAGTTACATGCTGTTCGATACAGAAGAGGCCTTCAGATCGCATGAGTTAATTGTTTACAAAAACTGAGGCTGGGAGCTAGTGGGTGATTTGACCACACAGACAGGGGGCTCAGAAGTGAGATTTGAACCTCCTTACCACCCAGATGAGGTCACTGAAAGAGAGGTGAATAAATGTATAGACCAGGATTCAGTAGAATAAGAACAAGAAAGTACGTAATTTTACCAACTTGCAGTAGAGCACTGACTAATGAGGACTTTGGGGTCAGAGAGCCTGGCTCAAATCCTAGTTCTCTAGCTAGGCAAATTATTGACCCCTCTAAGCCGAGGAAAAGAGAAAATATGTGTTTTATTATAGCTAATGTTTATTGGGAATTTGCTATGGGCCAAGTACTGTTTTAAGCACATTACATATATGGCCTCTTAAATCCTACCTTGTATGTCTAGTGGTTTAATTCAGATAATATATATTAGGGCCTTACCCCAGGGCATTCTCAATAAATATAGAATTATTTTGTCAATAATTCAATACTATAGATATTAATTATGTCTATTAACGAAATAGATGGGGAAACTTTGTTTTAATCATTATCAGGTAAGCTATTTCTTTAATTATGAATAAAATTCAGATTTTAAGTTTATATAGTGAACGAGTACTCTCATTAAACAAAGCTCTCTTCAAAACATTTCTTCGAAGGTATTGAAAGATTTAGGTTTCATTTTAAATCTCACTTCTTTCTTCTGCCATTTTCTCTACCATAGAGAAGACACTCAGTGTCCAAGGGATATGGAATAACCAAAGGGGAAGTCTTTCTAGCATTTTCCACTGAGTAAGCAGGTCCAAAGAGCTGTTGACTTTCTTCACTCCCAGGATAGGGCAGAATAAGGTCTTTGCATATTTTCGGTTATTATTTATTTTAAAAATAGGTACAAACACCCTTAAAGCAGAAGACTTGACAGATTGATCTTTCTGGGCTCATTTTTCTGTTGGAGAAGTTAAATGCAGGAGAAATCTAACAGGTTAGCCAGCTCTCGTCAACATCTGCCCCATCATGAGACAGCGTCTATCACAGCCGTGGGGATCTCGCAGTGGAAAGCGTCAGGCTGATGCCTTTGGATGTCTCCATCTCTGCCTTTCAGTGTTTCACCAGGAAACCATGCCAATCCAGCCACCACCTTTCTGAAAGACTCAAGTGATTTGTGTCTGATCTCTGTCCTCTTCCTAAGGCTGACCTTGGACAAGAATAAGTAACAGTTGCTTTCTTTTCTTGACCTATGTTGTTGCAACCCTAACGCCTTGTGCTCTGAATATCCAGAAAGTAGAAGAGGTCCAGTGGCTGCTTTTTTGAGGAGTGAGCTTTGAAATGGCTTCGAAGTGATGGTAGTCAGAGCACTTATTAAACTACACTGCGAAGTATTATTAACTGGTATGTTTATTTGATGCTTCCATTTTTAAATCTCTAACATTGTTATGGTGCGGAGTGAACAAAGGCTCTGATTTATTGATGGGAGTTCCACATTTTAAAGAGCACAGGCAAGGGGCAGTAGAAGCTGACAATAGGGATTTCTTTCAGCGTTAACACAAATAGATGTAAAAGTATGCTTTCCTTTGAAAAATTAAAATACTGTGTTGTATGAAAGGAGAGAAGGTTACACGCCCCTTGACAAGGATGGAAGAGGCCCTCGGGCCTGACAACACGCATATGGTTAAGGCATTGCCACCTACTTCATGGCCTCTAACCAACGTTTTTCCTCTTGGACTGTTGGTGGGAATGCAAATTGGTGCAGCCACTCTGGAAAACAGTGTGGAGGTTCCTCAGAAAATTAAAAATAGACCTACCCTATGACCCAGCAATAGCACTGCTAGGAATTTACCCAAGGGACACAGGAGTACTGATGCATAGGGGCACTTGTACCCCAGTGTTCATAGCATCACTCTCAACAATAGCCAAATTATGGAAAGAGCCTAAATGTCCATCAACTGATGAATGGATAAAGAAATTGTGGTTTATATACACAATGGAGTACTACGTGGCAATGAGAAAGAATGAAATATGGCCCTTTGTAGTAACGTGGATGGAACTGGAGAGTGTGATACTAAGTGAAATAAGCCATACAGAGAAAGACAGATACCGTATGTTTTCACGCTTATGTGGATCCTGAGAAACTTAACAGAAACGCATGGGGGAGGGGAAGGAAAAAAAAAAAAAAAGAGGTTAGAGTGGGAGAGACCCAAAGCATAAAAGACTCTTAAAAACTGAGAACAAACCGAGGGTTGATGGGGGGTGGGAGGGAGGGGGGGGTGGGTGATGGGTATTGAGGAGGGCACCTTTTGGGATGAGCCCTGGGTGTTGTATGGAAACCAATTTGACAATAAATTTCATATATTGAAAAAAAATAAAAAGAAAAATTAAAATACTGATAATACAGGCCAAGTGGATTAATTTAACTGTTATAATTTACATCATAAAATGTTTCTGCTCCTTGAAGAAAAATGTCACCTCAGAGTTTCATTCATGGAAAAGAGCTTTAAAATGGAAGTCCATAAGAAGGTGTAGTTACATTCACACGAAAAATGGACACACGTAACTTTTGAGAGACATACCCCAAATTAGAGTCACTCTGTATGGTTAAGGAAGAAGGCAGCATAATTAAATGATTTCATTCACAGGCCTTGGTGTCTTTAAAACCAAATCAAAAGCCAGGAGGCTCTGAGCAACTTGGGGAAGAAACTCAAATCTCTCTGAGCCTCAAGGTCCTTCACCCTCAAAATAACAATTTCTGTGAAGATCCTTATCTTTAACTCGTACCTTGTAGCATTGCAATAAGGATTAAATTAAAAGGTTAAAAAAAGAGAGAAAACTTCAGCACATTTTCTAGCACATTCTAAGCATATAAAAAATAGTAGCTGTACTTATTAATACTGCAAAATGCAGAACGAAAACCACACCTTAGATTAGAACATTTGCTAAAGAGAATTTGTCTTCACAGATCTGAAATGGTTTCAATCCACTAATTTCAAGCGAAGGCATGCAATGTACGACTTCCCTTTGGAGTGCGCTTCAAATAGTAACAACGAAAAGCACGTACTGAGAGGATAACCTTCCGTCTGCGCGCCACAATGTGTGACAGCCGTCCTCTCCCCGAGTACTCGTGATCCCACCCGTGGGTATTATTTTCCCCACCCACAGGTGTGGAAGCTGAAACTCAGAATTGAGGTCAACTGCCCGAGGTCATTCTGCCACCAATGGCTAAGCTAGGATGTCAACTCAGACCCACTCATAGAGGTGCTCTTCAGCTCTGTCCCGTGATGGAAGTAAAAGTGAATGGCAGTGAGGAGGGGGCTGGAGCAAGAGACGTTTTCTACTTTAAATAAAGTTAATCTAGATCAGTGGTTCTCAATTTGGGAGAAGGGTGGGGCTCAAAATACCCTTGCGCTCTAAAGAAAAGTATTGGGGACCTCACAAAGCTTTTGTTTACAGGGATTTTGCTTTCTGACGTTTTACTTTTTTCAAATTCCCAATTAAAGCTAAGAAAATTGGGGGAATTATTTATTTATTTCAAAATGACAGGTCCTATTTTAAAATATTTTAAAGCAACAATAAACACATTAAATGTCAACATTCATCTTTTTACACATTTTTATTTAAGTTCCAGTTAAGGTACAGTGTAATAGGACTTTCAGGTGTAGAGTATAGTGATTTAACACTTCCATACATCACCTGGTGCTCATCACAAGTTCACTGCTTAATCCCCATCACCTGTTTAACCCATCCCCTCATCCATCTCTGCTCTGGTAACCATCTGTTTGTTATCTATAATTAAGAGTCTCTTTCTTGGTTTCTCTCTCTCTTTTTCCCCTTTACCCTTTTGTTTTGTTTCTCTCAACGTTTATTTATTTTTGGGACAGAGAGAGACAGAGCATGAATGGGGGAGGGGCAGAGAGAGAGGGAGACACAGAATCCAAAGCAGGCTCCAGGCTCTGAGCCATCAGCCCAGAGCCTGACACGGGGCTCGAACTCCCGGACCGCGAGATCATGACCTGGCTGAAGTCGGACGCTTAACCGACTGCGCCACCCAGGCGCCCCTTGTTTTGTTTCTTAAATTCCACATATGATTACATTCCACATAGGAATGAAATTATATGGTATTTGTCTTTCTCTGGCTTATTTCACTTAGCATTATACTCTCTAGCTTTATCCATGTCATTGCAAATGGCAAGGTTTCATTCTTTTTGATGATTGTATATGTGCATATATATACATATATACATAAACATACCACATCTTTATCCAAAAAAATGGCTATAATCAGCAACACAGGAATTAATATGAAATTTTATGTAAAGTTAAATCGGTTTCAAAAGACACACCTCTTTTAGTGAAAAGAGTGATGTCATTTTACATTTTTAGCACATCTCCTTAAAGTCTAACTTGGCAGAAGGCACCTAGACCCTGCCATTATCTTCGGCCCATGGCCGGTCTTGCTGTGACACCGCACATGAGCCCTGGAGGACTCCACAGAGGATTTAAGAGACTGTGAGAGCGAAATGGACAAGTAATGTCTTCCTGTTATTATGGAAATTGTTTGCGGGCCTCTCTGGAAGATTTCAGGGTTCCCTTGGTAGGCCAGCCCTCACTTTGAGAACCACAGTTCAGGTAAAATCCGTAAGAGAACTGAAAAGCTGTGTTGCTAACTGTAGTCCACAGTCATAGCCCAAGTTCATCATTCAAATACCTACTTATCCATAGTATGTCTTTTTGTGCGCTGTTCTAGAAAAGAATGATGGAAATCTGTCATCTCTAGATGATAATAAACATCGAGTGGGAAGATTTAAAAGCAAATAACATTTCTTGGTGAAAACAAGACGTGTTATGGGAACATGTGTCAGAATTATATTTGGCTAACTCACAACTGAGACAAAAATTAATGCATTTTTCTCTTTATAGCATAAGACAATCCTTTGTTATACAAATAAAATGTAATCGAAGTGCCATTCTACTTTTGTGGCATTAACCAAACTGATTAAATCTGTTATATGGCTTAAGTGAAGGTAGTAGTCAAATATTAGCAGACATGCACCCTAATAAAGTAGAGGGCACCAGCAGAGCACTGGAAATCTTAAGTAAGTTGGAAAAAATCTTGTGGAATGTTTGGGCAATGTTAAGACACATTAGAAACTGAATTGTTTGGTTATTCATGAGATTGCATGTTCAAAATGTCTTGTCTCAGAAATAGAATTTTTCTTCCGTACTTTAAAATCCAAGCCCAGAAACAAGTCACTTGTAAATCATATTTGGTTTTGTTAATTCATTTATTCAAATTTGTTTTGCTTTACTGTACTGTTTCTAAGTGGAAAATGATTATCACGAGGCACTTTAATTATTCCCGATAATTTTAAAACTTGACATAATACGTTAGGTATTCTAGAAAAATTGAGCCCTATTTCACATACACATTAGCAAAGCTGAAGCTTAAGAATCATCATTTCAGGGCACCTGGGTGGCTCAGTCGGTTGAGCGTCCGACTTTGGCTCAGGTCATGATCTCGCGGTTTGTGGGTTCGAGCCCCGCTTCGGGCTCTGTGCTGACAGCGCAGAGCCTGGAGCCTGCTTCGAATTCTGTGTCTTCCTCTCTCTGCCCCTCCCCCACTCGCGCTCTGTCTCTCTCCCCTTCAAAAATAAACATTAAAAAAATTTAAAATAAATGATAATACAAAATAATCATCATTTCAGTAGCAATATTGCACCAAAAGGAAAAAACAGTACATTTTTTAAGATTGAAAATATTCATAGAGTGTACAAGAGCACCAGCTGTAAAGTGAACTTTGAGCCTCAATGCCAAATGAACCATACCCCAAAATAGTCATTGGAAGTTTCCCCATGTTGGACATCATCGAAGTTTCCAGATGTAGGACTTGATGACAGAAGAAGCATCAGTTTCAATACCATTGCATTCCTCTAAAACCAACTCCTGGTTGACTATTTGACATGTTCTAGAGGTGTTATTATCATGCAAGGTGTTTTTTTTTTCCCAGTATCCAGATGCTCTGAGGTAAAGAAAACACGAAAAACAGGTTTATCAGAAAAGAACCACTGGTTTAACTAGAAAACCTGACCTTGTAACACTAAGAAGGTTTTCTGGATTCCCTTAGGTTCTTCGAAGCAACAGTCTGCTAGAGTCTACAGACTACTGGTTACAGAATCAGAGGACGCCATGCCAGATTGGGTTTGTGGAAGACAAGTCTGAAAACTGCGCTTCTGTAAGTAAACACAACTCTCAGGGTCTGGGCTGAGAAAGCAGAGAGTCTGGCAGGTGTGCTCCTGGGAAGGACGCAAGTTTCATAACTCATTAAATACAAGGTTAGGAAAGTATCATTTTGAAAATACGCCACTGGTTCATACGGACCGTTAACACAAAAACACGCAGACCTCATGTTTCTCCTCCCGTTTTGCTCATTTCGACCGGTAAACTAACCCGATCACTTCTCTGAAAAGGAAAAACGATGTTTATATTTTCAAAAATGACTGAGAAAGAGATTCTGAAATAGGATCGTATGATGAGAAATAAAAGACCATTCAGGGAGCTCTCTTGGATTCTTTCCAATATATTTTATAACTGCTGCTGGTTAGTATTTTCCAACACAAAAACCGTGTAAAAGTATTCTACCATTCTTACAAATTATAGTCATCATTTGAAAACCTTTCCAGCCTAGGAAATATACAGGCATGCATTTTAATATACTAGAGCTGTGCTTTCCATACAAAACCTTCGTTTTCAAGGAAGAGATGTTCTTATAGACACATAAAATTCTTAAGGCGTAGAGTGGGAGCACATATTATTGATACGAAAAATCAGTGTTATGAATTCTCCTTCCTGTAGGAGATACGCTCCCTCCTGTATGTTCTACAAAGTGATATGTTTCATTGTAATTGAAATCACCTAGCTCTGTAGGACTCTTAATGACAGAGATTGGGGAAGAGTATTTCCAACGTGGAGAGAAATGTAATTCTCATGACTAAACCCTGAACTTCAGCTTTGAGCTATTCTTGGAGGTAAGTTGAATGCCAGAATTTCTGTTAAAAGGGAAAAAAAATAAAACACAAAAGAAGGAAGCTAAAAATGGGGTGAAGAAGCTTTTTATATAAAACGGGCAGCACCAGAACTGGCAGACGGAGGATGTGAAACATTTTACACCATAGAGTCTCGTAGCACAAGGAAAGCCGAGTCCATTCAACACACTTATTTCCATCTCTTTGTTTAGGCAAATGATTTTGATTCCACTGCTTTTAGGACTTTTAATCCATTATCCAGAAAAGTAGTTGGTGTCTAAAAATCTTTGGGGAAAACAGAAAGGGTTACGTGGCAAATAATTTGACAGTGATCCATCCTTTGCAAATTCACTTCTGAGATGAGTTAGAAAATACAGGCATTTATGGATACAGATCTCTAATCACATCGTGAAAGGGAGAGAAGTGGAACGTAAAAGCTATCCAGCTACATTCTGGAAAAAGTTGTCATCCAAGCAGCTCCTGTTTAAGAAGTCTCCCACTTAGGGCCGCCTGGGTGGCTCAGTCGGTTAAGTGTCCGACTTCGGCTCAGGTCATGATCTCGTAGTTCATGAGTTTGAGCTCTGCATCAGGCTTTGTGCTGGTGGTACAAAGCCTGCTTGAGATTCTCTCTCTTGCGCACGCGCGCGCTCTCTCTCCTTCTCTACCATTTCCCATTTGCTCTCTCTCTCAAAATAAGTAAACTTCAAAAAAAAGAAATGCTAAATTTATAACCAGATTTAAGATTACCCTTGGCTCTCCCTAAGCAAAGAGAACTCTCCTCACACTCCCCACGAACCCCAATGGACTCAAATTTGGGCTTAAAACCATATGACTTCCTTTCCTAATTCATTGTCCCTTTATAGTGTCCGATGACATCAGTGAAGTTGAGCTGAATCATCGTTCCTTTACAGTTCTTTCTATTCTTTCCAAAAGGAGAAAAACCTAAACACAAATAAAAGGCATACTGGAAGATTTGTTTCCCCACAATGTTTATAAAAAAAATTGTCCATGACTCTAAACCTAAAAGAAATGTCAAAATCCCTATAGCAAAGTAGCCCTTATCTCTCAAAAGAATCATCTACTCCTTTTTTCTTAATGTCCGAGTCCTTTCTCTCTTTCCGACTTGGCGCATATTTCTAGGGAAGGAAGAAGAAACACAGTCCAGAGTTAGACATTGCTGAAGGGAGGTGACGATCTAGAGGAGAAACAGAGGTGAACTATGGAGATTCCTGACCAGAAGGGCGCCTGGGTGGCTCAGTCGGTTAAGCGGCCGACTTCAGCTCAGGTCATGATCTCGAGGTCCGTGAGTTCTAGCCCCGCGTCGGGCTCTGTGCTGACAGCTCAGAGCCTGGAGCCTGATTCAGATTCTGTGTCTCCCTCGCTCTGACCATCCCCATTCATGCTCTGTTTCTCCCTGTCTCAAAAATAAATAAACGTTAAAAAAAAAAAAAAAAAAAAGAGAGATTCCTGACCAGAAAGTGGTCAGGGAAACAGTACTTAATTGCTTTTCAAAAACAAATTCTCCATAGCAGGATGAAAGTGAAAGTTGAATTTAAAGGAAAAACGACTGTATTTTAAAATATTATCCTCATTCAAGTTTCATTTAAAAATGTAGTGTAATAAAATCACCCCAAATCGAAATCTCTTTTCCAATAATCACAACAGAATCTGAGGAGCCTGTAGCGAAGTTGGCTTATATTTTATTGCTTTGTACTCTGTTCATGGCTCTATGTTAATCATCGCTCCTTTAACTCATTTCTTCCCGATCAAAATTAACAGCCAACTCTTTCCATTCCAATTAGATTGGCTTGGTATCCATTCTACTGAACTAAAAGTGTCTGAACATGCAGTCCTGAGGACTAAGAACTTTGTGAGCCAATGTCTTCTGAATTCAAGATGGCCACATAAAATTTTTATTGAATGACAAACTCAGGCTTGGAGAGCCATCAGGAGCCATCAGGCTTGGAGACCCATTGTGCACTTGGGTCAGTATGGCTGTTTGTTCTCAACCCTTAAGCAATGAGGGTTTTTGTGTTTTTTTTTTTGTCATTATTTCAATAGAGAGCTACGTTCATTTCCCAGCTAAAATGAAGAGTCTAAATGAGTAGTAATTTGAGGCAGTCAGAAATACAGTAGGTGTGCCAAACACGAACAGCTTGCCCAGAAGTCTGGCTCCAGAAGTGCCCTACAAGTTACCCTCAAAATTTTTCGATAAGCTATCAAATATAAACAATATGCTTATGTTTTTCCAAAGAGACATCCTTTCAAATTACATAATTTCATTCTCTTTCTAATTTGCCAGACTGGAAAAAAACAAAAAAAAACAAACCCTTACACTAACATTAACTTTCAGGGTGTTTTTTTTTTTTTTTTAACCTGATTATTTAAGAGAAGGAAATGTGGAAAAGAATAATGGAAATGGAAGCCAATTTCTAAACCCAACAGCTGAGTCATTATCTTAATAGAGGTTCTTAACACAAAGGGTAGGGATTGGACTTTTCAGGACTCCTGACTTTTTTTAATTAAAAACTAATTTAGTTGCTTTCTAATCCACTATTACCCTTTGCTATTTACTCAAATTTAATTTTTTTTATATCAGGAATCCTCTTTTGATTTAATGCTTCATTAAAATTACCTTGACAATTCACATTATTTCTATTTATAGCTACTGTCAGACTCTTTCCTTACTGATCATTTTAAGACTTGGCTATCACCCTCCAAATAAATTATATCCTCTAGCATGCATTTTAATTGACGAATCACAGTATTTGAAAATGTGCTACATTCGCCTTAAATTTTTAAATAAATTAAGTTCTTAGGCAGGCTTCAACATTCCACACATGATATTACAAAACTAAGAAGATATTTGGCAAGTGTTCGGTGGGTCTCTGATGTCAATGCAACCCAGTGGCAACAATGACAAAACGATATCTCAGATGACAGCTCTTTATTCTGTATTATTTCTCCAAATATTTCTATATTGAATCTATTCTAAAATTAAACAAAAATAAGTTAAAGAAAAGACAAACACCCACTTGATACGGTGATCTACAGAAAAATCTAGACTCACATGATCAAGGAAAAATATAATTATAGATCTATGAAGGGACATTTTACATTATTTAGTCCAGATATTTACCAACTTTTCATGTGTTTTTTCCTTTAAAAATCAAGTTTGGAACTTTTTTTTTTTTTTTTAATTTTTTTTTTTCAACGTTTATTTATTTTTGGGACAGAGAGAGACAGAGCATGAACGGGGGAGGGGAAGAGAGAGAGGGAGACACAGAATCGGAAACAGGCTCCAGGCTCTGAGCCATCAGCCCAGAGCCTGACGCGGGGCTCGAACTCACGGACCGCGAGATCGTGACCTGGCTGAAGTCGGACGCTTAACCGACTGCGCCACCCAGGCGCCCCGAGTTTAGAACCTTTTAAAAAATTATTTAATTTTAGACATACAGAAAAATTGCAAGAATTCCTAGAATTCCCAGATTCCCCATATGCTAACGTTTCACTACGTTTGCTCATCCTTTCCTTTGTGTGTATGTATGCATCTGTGTGCATGTGTACATATAGGATTTTTTTTCTAAAATTTTTGAGACTGAGTTGCAGACAAAATGCCCCTTTATCTTTACATACTTCAGTGCAGGGCTTAAATATTTATAATGAGGATTGAACCCAGAGCTGCAGAAACTCTTGTTCAGGTTCCTCATTTGGTACCCACTGCACAATAATTTTCCTTAAATATTTATGCAACAGTTTTCAAGAAGTTAAATGTTGCCCCCATAAAAGTGAAAAATCCAGTGCTGATGGAAGAAATCAGCCAGACTGAGCAAAATGAAAGCCTTGTATTTAAGCGCAACAACACTCTTCTTAGGAGGCAGCTTAAGTACCGTCAGGGTTGAGTTGCACCCGTGAGGGAGCTCTCAGCTTGCACTCATGGTAGAATATTCCTTCCAGCTTCATGCAGGACTGCTCTTCAAGAAAAGTTCTTCCATCTTGATATATTTCTAGGAGTTTTAGTACCCCCACCTTGATTGATCCAGAAGAACTTTTTGGAGGCTTGCTTCTTAACCCAACCTTAGATAAAACAGGTAAGGCAAGGCAGCGCTAGCAAATCTGATCTGTGTGGACTCACCTTGCCCTGAGCAGTAGCTCCTGAGGCACCTTGCGAAATCCACCAGTCCCAGAGAGAACTTTGACTCTCGGTGAAATAAAAGTTCCATTAAATTTTGCCAAGTCTCTGGAAGCCAATAACTTAGAATGCTTTATGGTGAAGCATGACACAGAGGGATGGTGGAGAAAAGTCTCCCACCAAAGCAATTAGGTGGCTTAACATGCAGAAGGACACATGCAAGAAGCTGAAACCTAGAAATGTGATAAACAAAACTGAGATGGAGCTTTTGATATAACTTAAGGACTATACCTACAGTGTGTGGCGAAATAATACAGTAGTATTATGGGTGTAGACTTTAGACCCAGCCCATACATGTATCATGCCGTGCATCTTGAAACTAAGAGGAAGTTTTTACAAGTTTATTTTCCTTGAAACTTGAGTTTGTGTTGTATCACTTATGTTGTGGGAAAAATGCTGCATAATAAAAATTAAGATTATTGACTTTCTTTATTGGCTCAAGAAATTGCAATGTATATCTAAGCATTACTAAGTAAGTGGAATGAGACTTCCAATAATTCATAGCATGAATAGGAATTAAGAGGGCAATCTAGATGGCTATTTGTAGGACTATTTAAGCTTGATACAACTGTAGACACCAATGTTTCAATGTTTACACTTCAGTAAACAATAGAAACAAAATGAAAGCCAAGTAACAACTCTATGCATATATGTATATATGAAAGCCTCACAGTATTAATCTCAGTGCATTAAGAGTTGCCACAATTCATTATGAAAAAATAAAATTTCCAATAGCAAAGTTGGAGAAAAGCCGAACATAAGAAATTCATTGAATATAGACATGAAAGACATATATAGACATGAAAAGAAGTCAACCTCTCTGATTATCAAAGAGAATCCACTATAACTATTACAGAATTTGTTTCTAATAAACTTGTTAACATTTTAAAAAATATTTACAAAATAAAATGAAATAAAATGATATAAAGTAAAATAAAATAAAATAAAATAAAATAAAATAAAATAAAATAAAATA
>NW_024412433.1:10957959-11029923 GCF_014898765.1 Herpailurus yagouaroundi
TAAAATAAAATAAAATAAAATAAAATAAAATAAAATAAAATAAAATAAAAATGGTTACATCCAGTGTTGATGTAAACACAGTTAAGAAGACACTCAACAACCTACATAAGGAGTGGAAACTGACAAAGTATAATATTTCTGGAGAAAACTTTTGTAATATGTGTTATCCAAAACATTTTAAATATTCATGACTATTCATTCACTTTTAGAAGTGTTTTCTAAAGAAATAGCCGCAGTTGCAGGCAGACTGATGTAAAATATGGTTGATGTGCCAAAGTAACATACCTACGGCAACACAGCAGACTGACTTAGAATGTGGGGTCTGGAGTCAGGCTGCTTCGATTTGAATACCACCTCCCTTTTTAGCTACATAATCTCTAACAAATTGTTTAGTCTGTGGCTCATATTTCTCATCTGTCAAATGGAGATGCTAATAGTATTTATCTCATGGATTGTAAGGACTAAATGCATTAACATTTCTAAAGTTCTAGAACGGTGCCTGCACAGAGTAAACATTATTAAGTATTCAGTGAACTTAACAGCATATGACGGCAAAACATAGAAAGATCTCGCATACCCCACAGTACAGGAATGGTTAAATACGTGTTGGGTATTTATACCATGAAGATTAATGCATTCTTTGGAAACCAGGTTTGCAAAAAATATTTCAGCACATGGAAATAAAGACTCACAGTATAATTATGCATAAAAAAATAGGCTCCAAAAATTATACATAATATATGTTAAGCAGGACACGTTAGTCAATTGAATGAAGGAAAGCGAAAAATCAAGAACAAGTCCTGTTGTTTGGGCTTAATCTTCCGGATGGATGGAAGTTTCACTCACTGTGGGGGGGAAAGACTGAGGAGAGGGGAACGTCGGAAGTGGGAGGAGAAGGATAGTGCTATGGAAAAGAATGTCTTCTAGTTATCCAAGTGGAAATGTCAAGTTGGCAGTTGGGTGTTTAAGTTGGAGTTGTTGGCAAGGGCAGGTTGAGAGATAAGAGATTTGAGGGCCTTCGTGGTTATCCTCAGGGAGGTGAGAGGCTCAGTCAAAGCAGAGAGGGTGTGTAAGTAGAAAAAAGGCTTTGGTTTGCAGATGAGGATGGTGTCTTCTGGTAAATGTGCTTATGCGGTGATCTCCATGTCCCTGACCGCCCCCTGGCCAAATCAAGAGATATTTCATTTAAGCGTGTTAACCTGAGTTTCATATACATAATGGAGTATTTTATGTATCTTGATATTTTTGCCACTAAAAGTACAGTTGTATGAATGGACCTGAGTGTACTTTAAAACCTGGGTGTTCATAACCATTTCTCAACTGTTTTTTTTAATTCATTTTGACAGAAGGATGCTTTATTAAAATAGCTCAGAATAGCTTTGAGTTTCAAATTTCACACGATTCCTGCTATTATAGCAATGTTCCTCTGAGTGGAAAGCCTATCAATCAAGAAAGACCAACAACAATACACAATGTTTTTCATTAAATACCTTTCAGCTTCAAGGATACTGACTACATAATTTCTATTTCTTCTTAGTGGAATTATTTATTTGGATCAACATGTCTTTCTTAATCAGTTCTTCTAAAATCCCAGGAAAACTAGTTAGAAGTAATAGCATTTTTTTTTTTTTTTTTTTTTTTTTTTTATACAATTTGGAGTCTCAGTCTTTTTTTTTTAAATGAGTAAATAATGAGAAGAAATTTAAAAAGTGGGTCTGGCCAATGACTGCTGTAGGATGTCTGGTTTTTAACTCACAGCCTCTGGATACTATTCCCCTCTTTTCTAATGAGACAAGTTCAACCTAGAGGTCTATAAGGAAAGTGCTAAAAAAAGAATTTCTGCTCTTCCGTACTCTTATTAAGACCAGAGACAGCCCTCACTTTACATTTCAGACGGTACTGGGAACATTGGCTGGTCCATAAAGTCTGTAATGGTGAAATTGAATCAGAATGGTATGAAGGCTAAATTCTGCCTCGGGTTTGGTTTAATACAATCATTCACCAGACAGCCTAAGTCAGCAGGGGCTCAAGCGGTTTTATTAGGCACCTAGGGATGAATTCTTCAAAAGCAGGATCTGTGAACCTTTGGCCCTGTTCTTGGATTAGTCTGGATGATTCTTTGTTGCTGGGGGAAGGGGGGCTTTCCTGTGCATTGCAGGGTATGTAGCAGCATCCCTGGCCTCCACCCAGTAGATGCCAGTAGCATCCACTCTCCAGTTGTAACAACCAAACAGGCCTCCAGATGTTGCCAGTCTCTCCTGGCTGGAGGTGGTGGGTGAGGGGCGAAGTGACGCCTCGTTGCAATTGCTGCTCTAAAGTTTCTCAAGCTTTAACCCCTAGTCTCTCCTGAGGTAGCTCCTATTCATGTGTTTCAACTTGAGCTGTCCCTCACCACTGCACAGGCATGGAAGGAGAGCACCACCTCCACTTGTCCCAAAGGATCCCAGCCCACCTGTTACTCCCATCAATGGCCAAATGCACTGGGAGGAACGACTGAAAATGAAAGTTCATAGGACAGTCAAAAACAGCTCAAAATACCTACCTGTGGGTCAAGGTCAACCAATTTATGGCTGCTGCTTCTACGACACATAGAATCCAGTACCACTGGAACATCCCAGGCAACCAATTTCTAGATTGAGGTATATTACACTTATCGATAACAAATTTTCTTTCTTTTATCAAATATAATGCAGTTAGGTAACAGATAACTGGAAAGCATCAAGAAAGAACAGTACCCTAATTCTAACACCTAGTGGATCTACTCTTGGTACCCAGGTTATTTCCTTCCACCCTTTCCCCCACAAACTAGAAAGAACAGACACGTCAACTCATCCCAATGCCAAATGGGAATATGGGCCCTGGGTTGAAGGTCTCCTGATTTTTTTTTAAGAGAAGTCAGAAATTTTGTTTTGTACATAAAATCTGATTTCGAAAACTTGGCCAGTAATAAAATTGTAAAATGATAAAACAAAACAGAGCGCATCTGTGGGATGGAATTAGCTGGTAGGACTCCAGTTTGTGACATCTGTCTTTTCAGTTTGTGCATACCTGGTGTCATTCTTGTTACCTGCCAATTTCTATTTGCGTTTGAATTCAGGACTTCTGTCACTAAACAATCTTTCAAATACTTTCCAGCTCAAAAATTCTGTTAGTGAAGGACCAAGCAAGTACATTACTAGAACCCCCTTCCTCATTACCCAAATTAGCTTGTCCAGATTTTTACTATGCTCCACAAATACACAATACCATCTTCTGTGGCCTTACTCTCAGAAGATCATTTGGAAAATAAAGTCTTAACCAACCTAGAAGTTAAAGGACAGTGGACATGAATTATGCCAACTTATTTCCTTTATACATATGTGTGTGCATATATATTCATTTATGCATATACATATGATATATATGATATCATGTACATCATGATATATATGATATATATATGATATATATGCATGATGTATATATCATATATATGATATATATGATATATATCATATGTATATGCATGATATATATATCATATATATGATATATATTATATATATCATATGTATATATTTCTGTTGAAAGTGTTGTTCTGATAAGTAAACAATTTACTTCATGAATACCCAACCAAAACAGAACAGTCCAAAAGATAAAAGTTAATCCAATAGGCGTATTTGGTCTCAAGCATCCAGTTCAAGACCCTCCACCATTTGGCCTGTCCAGATTTGGCTCCTGATCAACCCTGACTCCCTGTCACCACCCTTTCCCCAAGTTCATTGGAATACTTGCCATTCTCCAAACATCAGTGTCCCTTTGCGCGTGCTGTTTCCTCGCCCTAGCCTACCCTGGAGCCCCAGACTGCTGCCTCCAGTGTTCTTGCCGATGTTTTTAGTCCAACTGTGTTCATACAAAACAGTCATTTCAACTTTCAAGCATTGCTTATTCGTGACAATTCAGGAAAAAAGTATCGCATCCTTTCTTTCAGATGAATTCCTGCGAAACTCATCGTCGTTTCTTACATCCCTTACTTTAACACTGACAGCTAGTTTGTCTATTACTTCAGTATCGTATTCTTTCAAAGTTGCTTTGTCTTAAAAGAGAACAAATGGTCATCATTCTTGATAAGAGTGCTATTCTCCACTGCATTCCTCTATACTTGAATATACTTTCTGATTCTTTCAAAAAAATTTTAATGTTTATTTATTTTTGAGAGAGAGAGAGCACGACAGAGCATGAGAAGGGGAGGGCCAGAGACAGAGGGAGACACAGAATCCGAAGCAGGCTCCAGGCTCTGAGCTGTCAGCACAGAGCCCGACGTGAGGTTTGAACTCACGAACCGTGAGATCATGACCTGAGCCGAAGTCGGACGCTTAACCGCGACAGAGCCACCCAGGCGCCCCTGTATTTCTCCATTCTTACACGTATTGATGTTACTCCAAATCTTCTTTTAAAAGCATGTATCAAAACAAAAGGAAAATGTGTTCCTCCTTCTCTTGATCATCAAACTTAAGAACTAATAAAAAGTCTCTGCTACCTGGTTACTCTCTGGCTATCTCACCATTCTGCGGAAATCGCTCGCCAAACCCACTGAGATGTTTTCACTG
Organism: Herpailurus yagouaroundi; assembly: GCF_014898765.1. Lineage (NCBI taxonomy): Eukaryota > Metazoa > Chordata > Mammalia > Carnivora > Felidae > Herpailurus > Herpailurus yagouaroundi. Next base: position 10,962,549 of record NW_024412433.1, read on the forward strand.
CTTATATTACCTAGCTTTTAGCAGAGCTAACCGAATTCATACCCCCAGCCAGCTTCTGAAACCTAGCTATTTTCTCCATGACTTCAAGAACATTATTCTTCTCCTTGTTTTCCTGCCGCTGTGATCATTAATTCTTTGTCTTACTCCTGGACTTTTGCTCTCCACCACCTGGCACTTCATGGAGGCATTTTCCACAGGTCTGTGTGAAAGCCTGGTCCCTTCTTGCCAACTGCCTTTACTGGATCATTCGTCCATACCTCATGGCTTCAGCCACATCTGTATGCCAATGACCACCATCTCTGTACTGTAGGCTTATTTCTAGGTACTCTTTGGATACACTCACCTGAACATCTCAGAAACAACTCAAATTCAATATAACTGGAGGTAAGTATCCAAAAATATCTTCTGCCCTCCAAATTTTCGTTTTCCATTGGTGGTTTTATGATCTACACTTTTCCCCATGCTACACTCTTCAGAATCACACTCATCTTTCTCCCCTACTTGTCATCTCTAATTGGTTAACAAAAGCTGTTTTGATTTTTCACTTCTGGCTATGCATGTCCATCCTTCCTGTCGCTGTTTTATTACCTAATGCCCCACATATCTCTTCTAAAGATTTAATATGCAAAAATCACAAGCAAAAACAAAGAGAAAAAAAAAAAGTAAAGAAGACCCCAAGGCCTTGGTGTCATTTTCTCCTGAAATGTTTTGCAGCAGACAAATCCCTGGATTTATTTTAAGGTTTTGGTGGTATGAATAACTACATTCCCAGTCCCCACTGCCACCCTCAGCATCACAGAGTTTCTCCAGGGGGCTGCTGAGTCAGTTCAGGGTCTAATTCGAGACCGTGGCTCAAGTGTGTAATTGGAGTGAATATGAATTCCAAAGGAGCTGATTCACCTGATTCAGCTGCTATCCTGATTTTTAAAGTGCTGTACTATGGGGCGCCTGGGTGGCGCAGTCGGTTAAGCGTCTGACTTCAGCCAGGTCACGATCTCGCGGTCCGTGAGTTCGAGCCCCGCGTCGGGCTCTGGGTTGATGGCTCGGAGCCTGGAGCCTGTTTCCGATTCTGTGTCTCCCTCTCTCTCTGCCCCTCCCCCGTTCATGCTCTGTCTCTCTCTGTCCCAAAAATAAATAAACGTTGAAAAAAAAAATTTAAAGTGCTGTGCTAGATGACAATCCGGTGAAGAAACACATTGACGTTGGCACCCTTTGACACTGGAAGCACACTCACAATATGTATTTGCCAGAGCGTACCGGTAAAAGTACAATATCAACTGGAGAGAGTTCTCTACACCACATGCTGAGCCCAAAGAATGTGCTAGTGTTCCCTTATTCTACCAGACTAAGTAGCTAAGCTTCCTTTTGTGATGTCGCCGCGCCCAGTTGCTGGAATAAACCTAAGAAGATATATTGCCCATCCCTCTCACTTTTCAAGCAAGAAGAAAAAAATAGCAGTGGAGAGAAAGGATTGTTCAGGGCTACAGAGTAAATTAGTAACAAGGGTCTAGAGCCCAAATCCACCAGCTCTTAGTGCAGTGAGTACATTATTCAAAACTCTGGTGGATCCCCACCCTTATAAAATATTAGGATAATTGCATCAGAAGGTCATAGAAGGAACCATTTCTTCATGGTAGGGCTACATTTATTTGAGGCATAAGCGATGTGCATTACTAATCCAAGCTGAAGACCCTGAATTAGTATTATTGAAAAATTCCAAGATATTCAGCTTTTTGGTGATTTTTTTTTTAGTAACTTTAAGATTGTGTCACATGTTTGTATATAAATTACTGTCAGATTATATCGGACAGCTATCTCGTTACATCATCCATAGGTATAAATGTCATTAAAATCTGATATGTCCGTACCAAGCCACATAGCCCTTGGTCACGTCAAGTGGCATTGCCTATACTACTCATCTGGCTGACATTTATTGGGTCTTACTTTGTGCACACTGCTCTACCAGAATCTCTGAGGGGTATTGAAATGTGAGCAAAGATTCTCTGCATCTTAAGAAGCTCAGAACTCCAGATGCTGATCCCCTCCTCACCCTCCTGGGCTCGTTTTGTTGTTATTTGATTTTTTAAATTTTTAAATTTTTTTTTTTTTTTATTAGGCTAGGTCGTTTTAGTGAAATCTGTTTCCCATTACCGTGTGAACGCTTTGGTGTCACTCCTCAGGGATACACAGCCTTGGGCCTGTGGATAGTCACCTAGGATGACATTGGTCTTAACAGGTCTCTCTTTCACCGTGTCTTTCTCTGATCTTTCTTTTGAGCTGCCTGCTTCATTTGATATCACACCCCGTCTGTTTGGCTTTACTATTTTACCAGCTGATGGCTCTATTGCTTTTAACAATGCCCTGGAGTATCAATTGCTCAGCAGTCTGATCCAATTAAATTTAGGCAAGCATAATTTTTGAGACCAGTTTTGAGTTTTGTTCTCATGCCACGAGGGCTCTTCTTAGCTACTTCTTCTTCTGGTTCTCTCTAGTAAAATAGCTGGCCTGTGGTTTCATTTCTTGCTCTTAATTAAGGGGAGCGATTGTTTTTGAGAGTGCCCTTATCTTGAACTTCCACCGATTCTGTTTCAGATGATCTCAGTTCCTTTGGGGAGAGCTTCTGAGCTCTCTTTTCTTATAGACTACATCTCTTACAGGGCAAACCCTCCGAGCCACTGTTCTGAGTACTAGGTGGGACAGTTGCCTCTGGTGTTCTTGGTTTGCCCTGCCCAGTTGGGACCTGTGCTCTACAAGCAGGCCAGAGTGAGGGTGATCGTGCCCTGGTGTCCTCAGTCTGTCATCTCTGGGGTAACACCTGAGTAGGGCCCAGATGAAAGAAAGAAGCAAGCCCCTGACTTCTTGGCTTTACTCACCAAGAGTTTAGTCTCTTCAGTTTGGAGTTAGACGGGATGAGGAATGCTGTCAATCCCTGACTCCTAGTGAGACCCAATAACCCTTGTCTGGGAGGGGAAGGGAACCCAAATGACTCTGTCAAGTTGAACTGGACAAAGGGGAGGCAGGGAAAGGAGAAAGTGAGTTGTGGTTTCAATGCAGCAGACTCCATTCTGAGTGTTAGATTTTCTTGAAAACATATTTCTGCATTTTCTGTATGTCCTTAGGACAATTTCTTGAAAATTAATGTGTTTTTTTTTATGGTTTCTGCCAGCTTTGCCTATTTCACCGGGAGTTGGTCCACAGAGTCATCCCAGACCTGGAACTCACTATGGCTTCTTTTTTCCAGCCCATGTGACTCTATAACACAGAGGTTTGTGAGCCAGACAGGGTCTGGAACTCTAGTCAGGGGTCTCACGTGTCCAGTTAAAGGTAGCTTAACATACTTTAGCATTCAGACTTGTCGAAGGTAGAATGGATATTGTCTTATGCAAGTTAAAGCATCTAATGTCCCTGAAGAAGGATGTCTCATTTTTAAAAATTTATTTAGTTTTAATTTATTTATATGTGGGAGCACCTGGGCAGCTCCGTCGGGTAAGTGTCTGACTCTTGATTTAGGCTCAGGTCATGATCTCACGGTGCGTGAGATGGAATCCCATGTCGGGCTCTGCGCTGACCACTTGGAGCCTGAGGGACTCCCGGTCCCTCTCTTTCTGCCCCTCCCATTCTTGTGTGCTCTCTCAGTCTCTCAAAAATGAATAAACAAACAAACAAACAAACAAACTTTAATTTCTTTTTATTTAATTTTTTTTAATCGAAGTATAGTTAACACACAATGTTACATTAGTTTCAGCTGTACAATTTAGTGATTCGACAGCTTTATAATTATACTATGTTCACCATAAGCATAGCTACCATCTGGAAGAGCATCGCATTTTTGTGTCAAGTTAACAAGTTAATGTTTGTCAAGATATGTGGAGTCCAACTTCAGAAGATGCTTTTGTTAATTTTATTCTGAAAACATTGAACAAGTGTCACTCGATGTCCAGAACAGCCATGAAAAACTTGTTAAACAGCATTGATTTTTTTTATATTTAAGGAATATAACTTCAAAGCGAACCCACAAAATAAACGGTTCCCTTGACATCACATGAATTGATTTGCAATCTAGTCGTTGGCTGGAAGGTTACTTAAACATCAAAGATGATCTGGCAAATGACAATAAATGTCAAATAGCTGAAACTGAGCCCTTCTCAGTAGTACTCATTGCATAGGAGACCCAATTGTCTACTCTACCTAAACCACCATTTATTCCTACATAATTGTGTTATCAACCTACAAGAGAACTTAGTCATGTATTTTTAAAACACATAGAATTTTTGTGTATTTTCAACCAGAAATTCATGGGTGGATATGTCTGTCGCCAAGAAAATTCTTTGGTCCCTGCAATTTTTGTCTAGTAGCATTGGTGAATACTGTAAGGTAAGTGCAGGCTAAAAACAAAACAAAACAAAACAAAACAAAACACCCTGATATTAATATTAAGGGTTATACTTCATTTATCCAAAATTCCCATTTATCACAAATTCCCAAGTGACCTGGTTTCTGTGAGCAGAAAAGTTTCTTCCAGTTTTAACACTCTTTTCAAATGCTTATTCATTGTTCTTGACAGGGAAGTATTGGAAGAAAGTGATATTCTGCTTAATTGGCGAGAGCAGCATAATATTTTTGCCTCTATTTTTTTTCACGCTGACCTTCAGCATGGTATTCTGTTAACTCAGCAGATTGCTGTTGTTCTGATGCTTAGTCTGTGAAGACACATTCTGTCTGAATTACCTAAGAGGCGGAAGGACTAGGGGTGTATTTTCGGTTTACCTTGGTAACTGCAAAGGGAAGTCATCAATCAGTGCCACAGGCTTCAAGCTGTTCTCATGACAACTCAATTTTTTGGCTATTTTTCTTCCTTCAGTAAGCTCATCTGCAAAGATGCCCTTTTTTCTCTGTCCATCATAGCTCTTTCTTACTCATCATCAAGGCAAAGATCCCTTTGATCTAAATAGAAGTGATCGCAAAGAAGAAAAGCATAGAATTGGACCCAAGCCCTGTTCCTGTGCCTGGAAACCGAAGGAGGAATTAATTTTCATAGGCAAGGTCCACTTAGGTTTTAGGTTTTGAAGCCCTTTTCAAAATTAATCAAGGGTGAACATTTTAGACATTGCCTAAAACAAAGCTTCACAAGACATTTAAGATGATACAGAAATAATGGGTTCCCGTGGTGCGTGAAAATTTGTCACCTCATTTGTTTGAAAATGAAACCACACAAGAACTTGACTAATCTATAATAAACAATCTTTATGTAGGATATATATATATATATATATATATATATATATATATATTAAGAAATGTGAAATGAATGGACATGATGTTTTTTCTTAGTGCGTAGATAATTATGGGAAAAATTCATGCAGACTTTAAGCTACCTTCCCATCAGTTCTGTAGCCATTTTTTCACTTTCCTATGTATCAGGCTACTCTGTTATGAATATAATGCCTCATTTAAAATTTGAAAAAAAAATAATACTAATTAGCAATGCCAATTAATAACACACACTACCCAAGCAAGATGAAATGGTGGAGAGGTGGCGGGGAGGGCCCGCCTGGGTGGCTCAGTTGGTTAAGTGACCAACTCTTGGTTTCTGCTCAGGTCAAGATCGCAGGGTTTTGTGAGTTCCAAGCCCACATGGGCTGTGTACTTACTGTGTGAGCTTGCTTGGGATTCTCTCTCTTTTTCTCTCTCTCTCTGCCCCTCCCCTGCTCATGCTGTCTTTGTCTCTCTCAGAATAAATAAGTAAACTTAAAAAAAAAATGAAATGAGCAGGGCTTTGCCAGCCAGTCTTTCCAGAGGCAGGTGAAGGAAGGTTTCCTAGCCAGTGTTCCATTCTATAGGCTCCATCCAGTGGGTGCCATATTAAGAAGGCAAGACGCTGCCTGTTGTTTTAGGGTTTAGACGTGTGTAGGAGGAATGAAAAAAGACAGTAAGCCCAAACACTGCTTTATTTTTTCCTGTGAAGAAATAAATTTCATATGTTAATGATAGAAATAATGAATTCATTACCGATACTGAGTTTTGTGCAAAGTAATGAGCTTTCTAATAAAAGTAGTGTTCAGAGATGGGACAGACACAGAACCACATTGTCGTAGAGGTGATTCAAGCATCTGGTAAATGGCCTCTGCAGGCTTTTCCATCCCAGACTCCTATGAATTTGCGACGCTTTTCAATAAAAAAAAGAACTGATATTTATCGAATACCTCTGGTCTGCCAGGAAACTCTGCTAAGAACATTAGGCAGACTCATTAATTCATATTATATCTCTACAGAGTGGGGATTATTGTTTTCTCCAGGCAAGACTGACTTGGGTGGTATATCTGAGTCACAATCAGTAAATGGTGAAGCCAGGATTAAGACACGGGCAATCTAACCAAGAGTCCAGTCTTTTCCACACAGTCTGCATACTGTTTCAAGCCATTTCTAGCCCTCTGATTTCATAGCAACTGGACAATCCGTCTGTTCCATTATATACAGGACAGAACCTCTAAAAGTGATTGTCCAATGATTCCATAAGTTTGCATCCTTTTTATTGCTATCATTTTAAGTGCCTGCTTAATAATTTTTCTGCTCATTTATCACCTTTAATCCATGAGAACTTTATAATGCTTTAGTTTACAAAGTGTTTCCACAAATAATATTATTTCACTGAATTTATAGAAACCCTAAGAAGTAGCCAGAATAGGTATTGTTATGGAAGAGATATACATGGGTGTTCAAAGGTTTAATGTTAGTCCAGGATCATAAAGTGATGGAGTTGGTGCCTGAAACCATATTTTCTGATCACATTTGCCAAGCAGACTCCTCCTAGCATGTCACTTGCCAATTAAAGGATTAATTGGGAAACTAAGGTCATTTAATTTCATATCTTTGATTTTCTAGAGCGTCAGTTGAAAAAAAGAGTCTGGCTCCCTTCCTGTTTTTGTAAATAAAGTTTTATTGAGACCCAGTCACATCCATGAACTTGCGTATTGGCTGCTTCTTCACCACAGAAGAGTTGAGTAGATGCAACAAAGACTTTGTGGCCTGCACACCTAAAATATTTACTGCGTGGCCCTTTACGGAAAAAGTTTGCTAATCTGTATGCTAGAACAAATAGCTAATACTTTGACAGGTAAATACTGCTCTGCATTATTGGTTTAGTATGGATAAAAACAAGACTATTTCTGTTCTATCGAAGGAAAATCTCAGGTCTTTTCTGCATCGAGTGTTTGAAGGAATTTGACTTTCCACCATCAAGACTTGAATTGCTTGATCCCTGCTTCCCATTTCTTTTTTTTAAATTTTTTTTTCAACGTTTATTTTTATTTTTGGGACAGAGAGAGACAGAGCATGAACGGGGGAGGGGCAGAGAGAGAGAGAGACACAGAATCGGAAACAGGCTCCAGGCTCTGAGCCATCAGCCCAGAGCCTGACGCGGGGCTTGAACTCACGGACCGCGAGATCGTGACCTGGCTGAAGTCGGACGCTTAACCGACTGCGCCACCCAGGCGCCCCCCTGCTTCCCATTTCTTAAGCCACGGTATGATTTGAAATCTTTATCAACATGACCTTTCAGAACAAATTTCCCACAAACTCTCTTATTCTTGTGCCACTTTAGTAAAGATTTTTGGGTTTTACCTCTTAGCCTCTTCTAATTTAACTACTCAAAGTGTCCCAGGAAATTACATGTTTTATGGCATTGCCCCCTGACTTACATCTGAGTATTAGATAGATATACTGCATTTTCTTTTCTTTTTGAAGAGTAATCTGGCGTCTTTGGAGAACAATATTGCTTCCTGCATAAACTTAGCCTTTGTTTTTTTTTTTCTCAAAGCTGTAATTAACTAACAGTATTTTTAGTTCTGTAAACCTTAATTTACCATCCCATTTTACTGTAGCCTGTTAATCACAACCTACCAAAAATTGCAAAAGCCATGCTCTCAATCCTTGAAAAATCTTTGATGTGGGATTTGCAATTCAGAGAGAGGATCAAACACTGGTAGGCTCTTTAGAAAAGGAAAGTAAGTCCTTGATAATTCAAAGGGGGTGGGATTAGAAGATACATTCTCCTGTTTCTGGGCCTCAGATTTCAGGAAGTAAGTTAACAGGGGCATGTATGTATACACTTGAGCTCAAACTAAATCATTATTAATTTGAAAAACAGACACATCTATGTATACCAAAAAACAATGTGCTAAAAAGTTGCTACATACATGGCACAAGAGAAAAATGTAGGTATTATAAAAATGCTTTCATTTTTGAAATTCATTTTTGTGATGATATTCTGTAATTTTAATTTACTTCTATTATTATGTTCTTCCCCCTCAATAGGCATTGTGTTACTCCCTGGACCTACGATTGTGATTAGACACAGTCTGTGCTCTCAGAGCCAAATTTTTCTTGGCTTTGAACTAGAATGGCTTCATTTTTTTCTGGGATAATATTGGTTGTCGCATGCTGAACAGAAACTTGATTGGCAGGAATACAGGCTGAGAGAGACTGAGTGAGGGAGAGAGGTAAAGAGAAGGAAGGAAAGAAGGAAGGAAGGAAGGAAGGAAGGAAGGAAGGAAGGAAGGCAGGCAAACAGACCCCCAAAATAGTCATATACTATTGGGGGAATACTTTGGAAGTTTTTAATATATCAAGATTAATTTTCTCATGCTTTTAATATAAAGTACACATAACAGGATTATACCAATTAACTCTCATTATAGGATAGTTTTGCATTTAAAAACACTTTATTTTTTTAAGTTTATTTATTTTGAGAGAGAGAGAGAGAGAGAGAGAGAGAGAGTGAACAGGGGTAGGAGGAGAGAAGAGAGGGAGGGAGAGGGAGAATCCCAACCAGGCTCCCCACTGTCAGCATAGAGTCTTGCATGGGGTTCAATCCCATGAACTGTGAGACCATGATCTGAGCTGAAATCAAAAGCAGGACGCTCAACCCACTGAACCACCCAGGTGCCCCATAAATACACTTTTTAAATCACAGTGTAAATTTGCAGTGAGTTTTGCATTGCTCATACCTCTTTTCAAATTATCAAAAAATATAACCTGCCTTAATGCAGACAATTGCTTGGATTAAAGTCATAGGGGCACATTATGGAAACTTTGATCATGAGGTTAATTTCCAGAAGTTTATCTTTGTTCACTTGTATAGCAATTTTTTGCACACTGAACACTGAAACAGCTTTCATTTTTTTTTAATTGTCTCATATTTCACAGAGTGGTTCTGTCCTACAGTAACTATATGTCATTGAGAATGACTCTTTGGTCTTCCTCATGGCACCATATTACTGCTAACTTCAGATTCAAAGTCATTGATTTTATGCTCTAAAAAAAGATTGTAACTGATGATAGGGGTAACTGCTAAAGTAACATTGATCAAACTTACTCACAGAGGGGCTGAGGCAGGTAAACCTTCAGGCAACAGTGTTCTAAGGCCAGCAGTTTTGTCTCCTATGAGATAGAGTGGAGTGACCAGGTGGCAGTGGTTGAAGAGTTCACGGTGCACCAGAAATTAAGTGATTGTTGATGTGCTGATTTAATTTGGAGAGCACTGTGGTACAGCTGAAAACCTGGGCAATACCGTCACACGGGAAGATCTCAGGAGGTCAGGCTTTTGTTTATGTCACCATGATTTAGTTTCTTCCGCATGTTAAGCAGTACATTAATAATGCATTTTGTTCAAGACTCTCCATCTATATTTCTAGGCATGCTCCCTCAGTAGGCATACTTCTGAGTCACCTGACTCAGAGTTGGAAAGATTCCTAAATTTCCCTAGCCCCTGTGTAGCGCCTACGTGCTCACACATATGTACACAATTAGCATTTTTTTTAACTGATCTGCCTAGTATATTATAATGCATGCACTAACTTTTGGGAACCTCAGTGCCATCGGTCTTGCCTTATCCACTCTATCTGAAGCTATATGAACCAACATTTGGAAAGAAGGCCTTCTTCCAATTCACTAACTCATGTAAGACATTTCCTGGCAGACTAGCACTCTCCTCACATCACAAGGAAGAAAAGACCATTGCTGTGCCACAAATGAGCTGTTAGATGGGGAGTTAATTATTCTGTCCCTCTGGGCTAATTTTATCATATGGAAAATAAACTTGGACTAGATTTTCTCAAAGTTCTTTTCCATCTCTGAAAGTCCATGATTGTCCAAGTGTCTGTTCGAGTTAGTATGGAAGCACAAGCAACCATCCAAAACCTTAGTGGCATAAAACAAACTTTCAATGTGCTTATAAGTTCTGTGGATCAACAATTCAGACAGGGCCCAAGGGGGGTGGCTTGTTTCTACCTTATACTGTTTGGAACTCAGCAGGAAGACTAGAAGACTAGTTCCATGAGGCATCAAATGAGTTGGCCAGAGGGCTGGAGGCTAGAATCATCTAAAAGCTCTCCCATTCACATGTCTGATATTTTGGCTGGAAGAATCAAACAGCCAACATCTCAAACAGTAGGGCCTTGCTGTGTATATCTCTTTATTTCAATGCATTGTTGTTGTTGTTGTTGTTGTTGTTGTTGTTGTTGTTTTTATCTCTCTGTTTCTCCAAGTGGCTTTTCCAGCATGAGGTTTTCAGAGTAGCCAGACTTGTTACATAGTGGCTCAGGGTTACCAAAGCATGTTTCCCAGGAGCTGGATGCAAGCTGTAATGTCTTTTTTGGCCTATTTTCAGACATGATTGCTTCTACTATAGACATGGGCTAAAAATGTTAAAAGATAAAAAAGGAATAAATGACCCCTCCATTCACTGGAGGTATGTTTATGTTGTGTGGCAAGGACCACGTGAAGTGATATGTATTGGTGTGACCACCTCTGGAAAATACAGCATCATGTCATGCAAAAGTAACTTCTCAATGTTTAGTATAGATAGAAATAGTAGTCCCCACCTCCTTGAATTCTTTAGTATTATAAAAACACTGATGTCTAACGATATGCTGCCTACATGTGACTCACTTTAGCTTTAGGGGCACACCAAAAGACCAAAAGTGAAGGGATGGAAAAAAGATATTCCAAACAAATGATAAACAAAGGAAAGAAGAGGGAGCTATACATAAATATTAAAAAAAAAAAAAAAAAAGAGAGAGTGGGGCGCCTGGGTGGCGCAGTCGGTTAAGCATCCGACTTCAGCCAGGTCACGATCTCGCGGTCCGTGAGTTCGAACCCCGCGTCAGGCTCTGGGCTGATGGCTCAGAGCCTGGAGCCTGTTTCCGATTCTGTGTCTCCCTCTCTCTCTGCCCCTCCCCCGTTCATGCTCTGTCTCTCTCTGTCCCAAAAATAAATAAAAAAGGTTGAAAAAAAAATTTTTTTTAATAAAAATAAAAATTAAAAAAAAGAGAGAGAATTTGGGGCACCTGGGTGGTTCAGTTGAACATCTGACTGTTGATCTCAGCTTGGTTCTCAATTTCAGAGTTATGAGTTCAAGCCCCATGTTGGGGTCCATGATGGGCGTGAAGTCTACTTTAAATAAATAAATAAATAAATACATAAATAAATAAATAAATAAATTTTTTTTTTAAGAAAAAGGGATAATTTATGCTAAAAATGGTCACAAGAGACAAAGAAGATCATTATATAATGGTAAAGTAACTGATTCATCAAAGAGATGGAATGATTTTAAATATTTATGCACCCAACAGTAGAGAACCTAAATATATACAGTAAATACTGATAGAACTGAAAGGGGAAATAAACAACAATACAATAATAGGTGGGGATTTAATACCCCACTCTCAACGATGAATAGATTATCCAGACAGAGAATCACTAAGAAAACAACAGATTTGAAAGGCTACATACCACACTGAGATCAACAAGTAGATCTATTAAGATTGGCCAGGGCTGTCTCATCAAGGATCGCAAACTGATCAAGAACAATGCTTCCACTGATTATGATCTGTCTCATGAGAGCATCAAACCTCTGGTGGCTTTGTCCACTATGATGAAGTGATCAATGACCTTGTCATGCTATAAGGCTGTGTGGTGAGAACCAAGAGAGTGCTTACTCTCTGCCAAGTCCTCACCAGGCTCTGGAGAATATTGACCTTAAGTTCATTGACACCACCTCCAAGTTTGGTCATGGCCAATTCCAGATGTGGAGGAAAAGAAAGCATTCACGTGATCACTTAAGAAAAACCAAATTGGAAAGGAAGAAGGAGCTTACTGTCAGGAGCATATTGTGCAGCTGGTGCGATCTCAATAAAAATTATTTTCCAGTGGGGGGAAAAAAACAAGAAAACAACAGATTTGAAAAACACTTTTGACCAAATGGGCCTAAAAAAACATATACAGAACATTCCATCCAATAGCAGCAGAACACATTCTTCTCAAGAGCACATGCAACATTTTCTAAGGTAGATCATATGTTAGGCCATAAAACAAGTTGCAGCAAGTTCAAGGATATAGAAATTATATCAAGTATCTTTTCTGACTATAATGGTATGAAACTAGAAATCAATGAAAACAGGAAAGGTGACAAAATCCGAAATACATGGAAGTTAAGTAACATGCTCCTGGACAACCAATGGATGAAAGAAGAAATCAAGAGAGGACTAAAAAATATTTTGGGACAAACAAACATGGAAAATCAGAATACTAAAACTTATGGGATACAGCAAAAACAGTTCTGAGAGGGCAATATATAGCTATAAATAATTACATGAAGAAAAAAGAAAGATTTCAAATAAACAACCTAACATTACCTCTCAAGGAACTAGAACAAGAAGAACAAACTAAGCCCAAAGTTAGCAGAAAGGAAGGAAATTAATAAAGATTAGAGCAGCAATAAATGAATTGGAAAATAGGAAAGCAATAGAAAATATTAACAAAACTGAGAGGTGGTTCTTTGGAAAGATAAACCAAATTGACAAACATTTAGGTAGACTAACCGAGAAAAAAAAAAGAGGAGTCAAATAAATAAAATTAGAAGTGAAAGATGAGACATCACACCTGATATCACAGAAATACAAAAGATCATAAGACACTGCCATGAACAATTTTAAACCAACAAATTGGGCAACCTTGAAGAAATGGATAAATTCCTGGAAACATATTAACTACCAAGAGTAAATTATGAAGAAATAGAAAACCTGAAGAGACCAATGATTAAGGAGATTGAATCAGTAATAAAAAACCTCCCAACACAGAGAAGCCCAAGAACAAATAGTCTCACTGGTGATTTCTACTAAGCATTTAAATACTTAACACCAATGCTTCTCAAACTTTACCAAAAAATTGAAAAAGAGGAACCACTCCCAAATTCAATTTATGAGGCTAGCATTCAACTGATACCAAAATCAAACACACTACAAGAAAACTACAGACGAATTCCAATTTTGGGAATGGATGAATATGGATGTAAAAAATCTCCAAAAAATACTAGAAAACAAAGTTCAACAGCACACTAAAAAGATCATACACCATGGTCAAGTGGGATTCATCCCTGAGATACAAGATCAGTCAACATATGCAAATAAATTATTATGATGCATCATATGAATAAAACCAAAGATAAAAATCATATTATCAACTCATATGATGCAGAAAAGGCACCTGAAAAAGTTCACCATTCTTTCATGATAAAAACTCTCAAAAAATTGGATATGGAAGGAATGTACTTCTATGTAATTAAAGCCATATATGAGAAGCTCACAGCTAACATCATACTCAATGATGAAAGTCTGAAAACTCTTCCTCTAAAATTAAGAACAAATCAAGGGTGCCTCCTCTCACCACTCCTATTCAACATAGTATTAGAAGTCCCGGGAACAAATAATAGTAAAAGGCATTCAAATTAAGGGAAAAAAAGAAATAAATCTGTCTGTTTTCAGATGACATGTATATAGAAAACCCTAAAGATTTCACCAAAAAACTGTTAAAACTAATAAACAAATCCAGTATATTTGCAGAATAGGAAACCAACATACAAAAATCAGTTGCATTACTATACACTGACAATGAACTTATAAGAACAAGAAATAAAGGAAACGATACCATTCACAGAGTAGCATCAAAAACAGCAAAATACTTAGGAATGAATTTAATCAAGGAGGTGAGAGATCTATACACTGAAAACTGTAAGACATTGATGAAAGCAATTGAAGACACAAATAAATGGAAAGATATTCCATGTTCATTGATTAGAAGAATTAATATTGTTAAAATGTCCATACTATACAAAGCCATCTATGGATTCAGTGTAATTCTTAGCAAAATTACAAATATAGAAAGAATAGTCCAAAAATTCAAATGGAACCACAAAAGGCCTCTAATAGCCAAAGCAATTGTGAAAAAGAAGAACAAAGCTGGAGATATGGTACATCCTGATTTTGAACTATACTAAAAAGCTGTAGGAATCAAAACAGTATGGTATTGGCACAAAGATAATAGAATAGAGAGCCCAGAAATAAACCCACTCATAAGTGATCAACTAATATTTGACAAAGGAGTCAAGAATATACAATGGAGAAGAGATAGCCTCTTCAATAAATGGTGTTGGAAAATTGGTTATCCAAATGCAAAAGAATGAAGTTGGACCCCTATCTTACACTAGTCACAAAACTTAACTTGAAATGGATTAAAAACTTAAACATGAGACCTGGAAATATAAAACTGTTAGAAGAAAACATAGGGAAAATGCTTCTTGACATTGGTCTTGGAAATGATTTTTTTGGATCTGACACCCAAAGCACAAGAAAAAAATGTAAAAATAAGTAAGTGGGACCACGTCAAACTATGAAGCCTTTGCACAACAAAATAAACGATCAACAAAACGAAAAGGTAACCTATAAAATAAGAGAAAATCTTTTCAAATCACATCTGATAAGAGGTTAATAACCAAAATCTATCAGGAACTCATACAACAACTCAATAGCAAAAAACAAACAAACAAAAAAACAAAATAGGCAAGTAACCTGGTTGGGCAGAGGACCTAAAAATAGACATTTATTGAAAGAATACATACAAATGACCATCAAATATGTACAAAGGTGCTCACTATCACTAATCGTCAGGAAAAATCAAACCAACGATGAAAAATTAACACACACCTGTCAGATGGCTGTAATAGAGCAGACAAGGCATTGCAAGTGTTGGTGAGGATGGGGAAAAAGGGGAACCTGTGTGCTCTGTTGGTTGGAATGTAAACTGGTGGTCATTATGGAAACAGTATGGAGCTCCTCAAAAACTTAAACCTAGATCCACCATATGACCCAACAGTCCCACTCTGGGTGTATATCCAAAGGAAATGAAATCAGTGCCTGATGAGATACCTGCACCTCATGTTTATGGCAGCATTATTTACAATCATCAAGACATAGAAGCAGTGTGAGTGTCCATTGACAGGTGAACGGATAAAGAAAAATATATATCTCTATATACACTATATATGTGTATAAACACATTCTATACATACAAACACATACACAGACAATGGAATATTGTTCGGCCAAAATAAGGGAAATTTTGCCATTTGCAACAACATAGATGAAACTTGAGGGCATTATGCTAAGTGAGATACATCAAAAACAAAGACTGTGTGCTGTCACTTATATGTAGAATCAACAACAACAAATTGTAGAAACAGAATAGGTTGGTAGTTTCTAGAGGTGGGTAAGTGGGGAGAATGGATTAAGGGAATCAAAGAATACAAACTTTTAGTTTATATGATGAATAAGTTCTCAGGATCTAACGTACAGCATGGAGAATAGAGTTAACAATGCTGTATTCTATAATTTCGAGTTGCTAATCTCTTCTGGAAACACCCTCACAGACACATCAAGAAATAATGCTTAACTAGGTATCATGACTCAGTCAAGCAGAGCATAAAATGAACTATCACACTGCCGTTGAAGTTTCTTTGGCTGCTTAGCATATGAAATCTTTTCCTATATTTAGGGAATTTATTAGCGTTTTCATTCTTCTAGAAGCTGAAAAAGAGAGATAGTACTCACTCTCCAGCTAGTGCACGGGAGTCTAACTTGAGCGTGGCCAGTCACCTGCTCTTGGTCCCAACTGGGACCGGAAGTGGGGGCAGTTCAGAACTCATTCCATGCTGGCGGCGCTCAGTATTAAGTGCCAACAGGACAAGTCACAGCTGACTAATGTGACCATGACAATAGCACCTAATCAATCTTCTGATGGCCTGACCCAGAGTGAATCCAGCCACTTAGTTTCTTTTGGCTTCTGTATGTTTTGCAGGCTTGAATCGTTGGAACTCCTTCCATCTGGTTCTATAAGTTACTCAGCTTCCATGCAGTGAATTTCTTTTCTGTTTGTGTTAGCCCAAATCTATTTCAGTCTGTTATAAACAAGAATTCCAATAGTTACAGTAATTAAACATTAAGAAATTATTTTGAAAACATTTAATAAATGTCAATAAAGCACTTTAAAAATTGTTTTTATTATGTTTTATTTTGAGAGAGAGAGACAGAGTGTGAGTGGGGAGGGGTCAGAGAGACAAGGAGACACAGAATCCGAAGCAGGCTCCAGGCTCTGAGCGGTCAGCACAGATCCCGATGCAGGGCTCCAACCCACAAGCTGTGAGATCATTACCTGAGCCAAAGTTGGATGCTCAACCAACTGAGCCACCCAGGGGCCCCACAATAGAGCACTTTGTATACAAATCGTCACCTGGGACGAGGTGGCTTCAGGAGTCCCACATCATTTTCTCACCCAGCTCTCTCCAACCCGGCTGCCTCTTTTGAAAGGCAAATTCTGGAGCCTCCAGACTGGCCAGGCTTAGGCAGTACAGAACATATAAGGAAACCTACTCAGAGCACAAAAATGAATCCTGAACACTGAAAACCATTATTTCAAAACTAAAGATTTCAAGAGATAGGCTGAGTGGAAGATGGTCACCATAGAGATTCAAATTTGTAGTCCAGGAGTTAAAGCAACAGAAATATCTCAAACTGCTAACTTTAGAAAATAAAAGCATTCAATACCAAGAAGACAGACATAGGAAATCTAACCGGAGAATGACCAGCCTCTGAAGAAGAAAAAGGAATGTAAAGCAAATGAAAGGAAAATGAGAATTAAATAATTTAAAAGGAAACGCTAACCCGAACTTAAAAAAAGTCTTGAGTCTGCAGATTGCAAGGGTTCACCCAGTTACTGGAAAGTTGAATGAAAGGTGAAATGGACTGAATTCTTCCATTAAAAATAACGGACTGAAAAGAAAAGGAAAACACCAAAGAACAGGGAAGGTCCAAGAGCTTCATCAAGGAAACATGTTCCAATTTTGTGCTCCTTAGTGATAAAAGCAAAAGTTTAAAAGAGCAACACACCTATGTTACTGACACGGATGTAGGAAAAAAATGCTCTCCCATATCGCTGATGACATCTAAATTGGTCCACCCTGTGTGGATAGGAAACCCACTTTTGGTACAAACCCATAAAAGCAACTGAAAATGAGAATCTTTAAATTTTTTTAATGTTTATTTATTTTTGAGAGAGAGAGCACAAGTAGGGGCGGAGAGAGAGAGAGGGAGACCCAGAATCAGAAACAGGCTCCAGGCTCTGAGCTGTCAGCACAGAGCCTGATGGGGGGCTCAAACTCATGAACCGTGAGACCATGACCTGAGCTCAAGTTGGATGCTTAACGCACTGAGCCACCCAGGTACCCCGAGAATCTATATATGGCATTCTTCATAGTGGCAACAACAGAAATAAACCAACAAACCTGGAAGTAAAGGGACTCTCATTAATAAGAGAACAGTTGGAGGGGCACTTGGGTGGCTCAGTCAGTTGAGTGACCAACTCTTGATTTAGTCTCAGGTTATTATCTCACAGCGGTGAGACCAAGCCCCATGTTGGGCTCACATTAAGCATGGGGCCTGCTTAGGATTCTCTCTCTCCCTCTCCTTCTCCCCTCCCCCGCTCATATGCACACACACACACTCTCTCTCTCTCTCTCTCTCCCTCTCTCTCTCTCTCTCTCTCAAAAAAGAAAAAAAAGAGTGAGAGAAAGTTAACAGTTGGATAAATTATGCTACATTGGCCCACAGAATAGAATGCAGTTAATATAAAGAAGGAACTTGAGCTATATCACTAGTCTTGGAGGGATTACCAAAATGCATTGATGAATGCCACAAGTCAAATATAAAGAAAGGTATATAATACGATCTCATTTTTCTAAAGGAATATCCAAATCCCCCATATATATAATATATACATCAAGTTCTTACCACAGATCGGGTGTGGAAGGAATAACGACTTCATGTGGAAATGACAGATCAAGGAGTAGAGCAAATTAAATAAAAAGGAAAAGAATAAAATAAAGACCGCACTTTTCCCCAGTAATCCCCCCCAAATCCATTCTCACATCTCGTAGGTGGAAAATCCAACATGCATTATGATCCCATTTATTGAAGCAAAATTAGAACAAATATATCTAGTTAGATAAATGGATGTCCGTGTGAAAGGCATGTTTTAATATATATAGTAAAATTCTATTATTACAAAACAAACAAAACCCTTGTATCTATGTTCACATACATGTATATACTGGTAGTAGAACTATATATCTATGTAGATACAGATTGATTTGGAGAGAGATGGGAAATGACCTACATTAAGCTGTTACAATTTATTACTGCAGTGGTATGAACATTGGAGGGGGCAGGTGGGGTTTGGGTGATCCGTTTGTCTTTACCTATTTTTTTTTGTTTCGTTTATTCTAATGACCACATTATTTGTAAAAATGGAAATAAAAACATTTTTACAACAAATTAAATAAAGCTAGATGAGCCGTGTCTACGGTCACTCCATGGAGAGTGAAGGTTTACATTCTTTCAGCCCCACCTCAGGGTGATATGTTAGTGCCAAAGATACTAATGAAGGGAGGTGGGACCACAGGGGAGGGAAGAGTTATTTCAGGTCAAAAATGGTGATGGGAAAAAGCTAAACACGCAAAGTAGGTTCCCGAGGAGATGTGATTATGTTTTTAAATTGTAGCGTGAAGGGACACCTGGGTGGCTCGGTCGGTTAAGCATCCGACTTTGGCTCAGGTCATGATCTCGCGGTCCAGGGGTTCAAGCCCCACATGGGGCTCTGTGCTGACAGCTCAGAGCCTGGAGCCTGCTTCAGATCCTGTGTCTCCCTCTCTCTCTGCCCCTCCCCTGCTCACACTCTGTGTCTCTCTCTCTCTCTCTCTCTGCCTGTCAAAAATGAATAAATGTTAAAAAAAAAAATTAAATTGCAGCGTAAAAAATAGAAGAACATTAATTGGATGAAAAACCTAGGGAAAAGAATTCTAGGCAGGTGCAGAAACGTGACCAAAGGCAAATACATGTAATCATCAGTTAGGTTTAATATTTACATTAAAGAAAGATCCTTTCTCTCTCTCTGTCTCTCTCTTTCTCAAAAATAAAGATTAAAACAATTTTTAAGTGAAACTCTGTAATATTAAAATCCACAGGAATAAAACACAAAACACCTGAGATGAGAGGGAATGTTTAAAACTCTAAATGATAACAAAGATGTTTTAAAGATAACTAGAGAACTTGGAACATAACATTTTAAAGTGCTCAGAATATTAGTGTGGATCTACTTTAACCTTTAGTTAAAGCTTTAGTTAATGCTTTTAAAGTTTGCTGGGTCCCAGAGAAAAGTGTGGATTTCTGTCTTCTTATATATGTAATGACTCAAGCTGAAATTTGTGACTATTCATGTATATTTGTAAATAATTCATACGTAGCCTCTGAATATGCCTGGAATCACAGCCTTTTTTTTTAAGCAACAAAAATTTTTTTTTTTCAAATGAAATCTTACCTGTCCCCCCGTATATAAACAGAGGAAACAGAAATGTAGAAATGCTCAATTAAAGTCCTGGGGCCCTGACTAGAATCAAATTCAGTCACAGCTCTGAACCAGAGACCCTTGAAAACATGACTGAATGACAGTCCATCTCCCTGACCACCTGTCTGTCCATCTGATATCTAGCCGGCTCAGCCCTCAAGAGGGCCTATCGATCAGAAAATCACGATGATTTTAAGGGAGCATATGAAACCTCAGCTTTCCCAGATTTTTAGCTCCGCGTGTGCCGTTCATATATAATTTTATACTTTGTAAATTTCTACCTGATATTGATCTTCTATCGATTTCATTTCAGTGTGTGATTTTAAGAATAAATCCATTTTTTACTGTGATTGGGCTCACCCGCGATATTCCCAACGGGTACCAGTGAGTCTGTGGGATTGACACTACTTAGTCCTGCGCTTTATCGCGTACAAATATAACAGGCAAATGTTCCTGCCATTTCAGTTTTTTCACTCCTATACTGAAAAGAGAGAAGCAAAAGAGCCTTGGGCCCTGATGTCATCACACAACGAAAAAAGCCAAGGTCGTTGAGTCTTTCAACACACATGGAGTGGTTTGGGCTTTTCAAGTCACATCCATGGTGCTGAATCCTCAAATCAGGTGGGAGGACAATCCTGGATATGTTTTGCGATAAGGAGTAAACCCAATGAAACAGGACTGACGAATAAAGCCTAGTAAGATAGTGCGTCAAAAACACACTTAGACAATCTCTGAAGTCTTCCCTCTTCGGTTTGCTCATGTTGTTTACATGGGTGCTAGAAACAATGGGTGAATTTTAAGAGAGTATCTCTCCAGTAAGTTTGTGCTATAGTGAGAATCTGTTATGGAACAATGGATGTTCCTGTTGCTCCAAACAGCCCAACTAGCCGAGAAATGTGTTCCCTCTCTTGTGGACACCGAAATGAGTGGGATTTGTCACCACGTGAGCAATTTGCAACCTAAAACTGCATGCTCATCACAGCCCCGGGCTCTGGCTGCACTGGTCCCCACACAGCGGGGCTTCAGGGCCCTGCCAGCTGCTCAGCTCTCTGGTCTCTCTGGAAGGTGAAGGGGAGCTTTGCATCTGCAGATTCAAACAGCTTGACTGTAGTTGAAAGGAAACCGAAGGTAACTGGATAACCTTTTTTAAAAAGGATAAACTTCAAAGGGACGCAAATTACCATTTTATAGAAAATGAATTACCCCGTGTCAAGATGAGACCCAAAGGAGAGAGCAAGCATGGGGGGTGGGGCAGAGGAGGCAAAAAGGACATAGCTGTGGCTGATGATGAGGTCAGATATGGACACTGGGATCACCAACCTTTGGAGTTTCTGAACACAGGCATATAGCATAGATGAACACAACTATAGAATAAACCACATTTTATCGGGAAATCAGTTGGAGGCAATGATCCAGAGGGAAAGATGAGAAAAATGAACAAGGACCACTTGGAGCTTCTCTGGATCTTATTCAACTGTCTAATTATTAGAAAAAGTTAAGCATACCGCTTTCCTTCTTTCCAGGACTGCTACAGGTTTGGGTTTTGTTCCTGGCCTCTAAGGGCATTTTTTTTTTCAAAAAAAAATTCTTAATGTTTATTTATATTTGAGAGAGAGACAATGCATGAACAGGGGAGGGGCAGAGAAAGACAGAGACAGAATCTGAAGCAGGCTCCATGCTCTGAGCTGTCAACACAGAGCCCAATGCAGGGCCTGAACTCAGGAACCATGAGATCATGACCTGAGGGTCGGTTGGAGGCTCAACCGACTGAGCCACCCAGGCGCCCCACCTAAGGGCATATGTAAGTTCCACTGTGAGTTATGTCCTTCCAGCCTAAACCACAGGGGCCTCGTGGGATAAAGGATGCCATTTGAAACTACACTCCACTCTTCCTTCGCCCCTCCCACATGAATCATTTCAACTCCAGCTCTGCACAAACTATTCTCACTTCTCCAAACCCTCTGTTCCCCACTTTGGTGGCTGACAGCTCTTCGTTGTGCATGCTGTGGCATCTGTGTCTCCCTGAAAGGTTTCTGGAACCTTGAGGTGTCCGTGTCTGTGTCTTGTACCCCCAGGTACCCCAGTACCGTTCCTGGTGTAGAGTTGACTCCTGATAAAAATTTTGTTGAGTACAGGCAAAGAAGCAATCTTTACAGCCTGAGGCTGGTTTGCTCAGGGTCAGATTCATCCTGAGTGTCCCCTGAGGCAGCTTTGCCACAGGTCCAAAGGGTGCCCCTTCTTCAAATCACCATACAGCCTCTCTTCTGAAAACTGTTACAATAACCTTAGGATTCTACCAGGACCAGAAAGCAAATGGCGCCCCCTGGAGTTATAATGGCACAGGCTTGAACAACCATAAGAAGCAGCCTTAGGTCCAGAGTCAGAAAACCAAAGGTTGGGGCAGAAAAGTGGGCAGGGCGGGGGGGGGGGGGGGGCGGAGGGGAAGGGGAGAGGAAACGGAGGGAGACCCAATGAAATAAATGAAAAATCATTGCCAGAAATAGAATTCTCCTTTGATCCCATTTCTTTGGGCTGTTTACCCTCCTCTGTATTTCCACTTATAAATAAGTTTCTTGACATTGATTAGGCTCGTCTCTTCAGCCTTCAGAACTCCACGGAAACTGCTCTTGTCAAGTGGATCAAGGACCAGTAAGAACCTTTTCCCATCCTTATCTTTCTGACCTCTTGGCAATGCTGATGCCTCAGTCCCTGAATGAGTGTCTGTGAAGGATTATGAAAGACCTAATTTTATCCTGCATTCAAGCTGTTAATCTAGGCTGTTACTGTTAAATGAACACTAAATAAAGACACGAGACTGTTGGGTCAGAGCAAAAGGACTTTTTTACCTATAGCACAGCAGTGGCCAGAGAGTCAATGTGCTTCTGTCAGTCTCTCTTGCTTCCTAAGAACCACAGGGGTGACACGGGTGGGTCTCAGGTATGTGCCATGCACATTGCAAGTATGCACCACAACCAAAGAATGATGAGCTTGGAAAAGCATTGCTTTTAGAGGGAGCCATGAATGAGCTTACTATTTTGTCAGATGGGAGGGAAGACAAGACAAATTAATTTTTTGTAATTTGTACCCTTAAATACCATTAATCTTATCTCCCCACCCTCATCCCCTAGTAACCACCATTTTAGGTTTGACTTTTTAAAATTCCACGTAAAAGTAATATCATACAGAACTTGTCTTTCTCTGTCTGACTTAATCTCACTTCACTTAGTGTAATGTCCTCAAGGCTCATCCATGTTGCAAATGACAGAATTTCTTCTTTTCTCATGGCTGAATAACATTCCATTACACACACATACACACACACACACACACACACACACACACACACACATCTTTTTTACTCATTCATCTGTTGATGGGCATTTGGCTTGTTTCCATATCTTAGTTATTGTGAATACTGCTGCAATAAAAGTGGGTGTACATATATATTGTCAATACCCTGTTTTCATTTCCTTTTGGTATACACCCAGGAGTAGAATTGCTAGACTGTATGGTAGACCTATTCTTAATTTTTGAGGAAATTCCATATTGTTTTCCATGGTGGTTGGACTAGTTTACGTTTCCATTGTGTATGATGGTTCCCTTTTCACCTCATCCTCGACAGCACGACAGCACGTGTTGTCTCTTGTTCTGATGGTTGCCATTCTAACAGGTGTGAGGTGATATCTCACTGTGGTTTCCATTTGCATTTCCTTGATAATTGATGATGTTGAGCGTCTTTTAATGTACCTATTGGTCATTTTGACACCCTCTTTGGAAAAATGTCTATTTAGTTCTCTGTGCGTTTATTTTACTTTATTTTATTTTTGAAAGGGGGGGACATGCACACATGCAAGCAGGGGAGAGTAGAGAGAGAGGGGGACAGAGGATCTGAAGTGGGCTCTGTGCTGACTGCAGAAAGCCTGATGCAGGGATCGAACTCACAAACCATGAGATCATGACCTGAGCCAAGTGCCAGATGATCAACCACCTGAGCCACCCAGGCACTCTTCTGCCCATTTTTAATGGGAGTGTTTAGCTTTTGTTAAATTGTGTTAGTTAACTATATATTTTGGATATTAACTACTTCTCTCATATATGTTATGCAAAAATTTTCTCCTATTCTATAGGCTGCCATTTCATTTTGTCAATTGTTTCTTTGGCCGCGTTACAGCTTTTGAGTTTGATATAGCCCCATTTGTTGATTTTTGCTTTTGTTGTTTCTATTCTTGGCATCCTGTCCACAAAAAACATTGCCCAGGCCAATATTGATGAGTTTCTTCCCTGTTTTTTCTAGGATTTTTCCGGTACGAGGTCTTGCCTTTAAAATCTTCGGTACATTTTGAGTTAATTTTTGTGAGCGATGGGACGTAGAGGTCTGATTTCATTGTTCTGCGTGTGCTTCTCCGGTTTTCCCAGAACCATGTCTTGAAGAGTCTATCCTTCCCCCATTGGGTATTCTTGGCTCCCTTGTCAAAAAAGAGTTGGCCGTAAATGCCAGGATTTAATGTGGGGCTCTCCGTTCTGTTCTGTTGGTCTATGAGTCTCTTCTTGTGCCAGCCTGCTGCTTCGGTTACTCTGGCTTTGTAGTGTAGTTTGAAATCAGGAAGTGCAGAACCACAAAGACCCTGAATAGCCAGAGCAATCCTGAGGGAAACAATACCTCATCCTTTAAGATTGTTTTCTGCAAACACAAAGCTAAGAAATGGCCCTGGTGAAGAGTGGTCAGGGCCTTGTGTGTTTGGCATACCCAGCAAGAACGTGCAAGGACTCGTGGTGGATTGCCTCCACCAACATTGCCTTCCCCTAAGTTTTGCAGGACCACGCTTGGCTGATTTCTTGTCTACTTCTCTGGCTACCTGTGTCCTTTGTTGGTTCTCTTACTCTGCCCCTGTGTCGGAATTGAAAGAGTTCCGTGTTCGTTCCTCCTTTCTTCTTCTCTTTCCCTTTATGACCTCATGCTTTAATTGATATCTGTACCAGGGAACATAAACTCGAATGCCTACAGGGCAAGGCAGGTAACATAAATGAGTGACACACAGGAACAAAGCCAGCATCTGCCAGGAATATAACCCTCTGCCATTCATTTTTACTAAACGGAGACAAAAACACCCAACACCATACAAACATGATTGACACTGAAAATAACACTTTAAAGTAAAAACTTTTAAAGTACATGTTTTAAAAATAGAAACATCCCATTATTACAATTTTACGTGGTAACTTAACAGAACTTGATCTGAAACTAAAAATCTGAAATCTTTTCTTCTACACAAGATGTCGATGGCAGGTCTTAATATTTCATTCCGCAATGTGTTAATACCAAGTTCAGCCACGAAGCCTCTGGCTGCATGTGGTATTTCCTTTCATTGTTTTCCATAATGGAGAAACAACTGTTCCCAAGACTGAATAGATTCATGCTTTCTACATTTAATGAAGTTTATCTGGGAGAGAGAGAATTATGATGTCCCAATATTACCATTTTTAGATTAGTTAAGATTCTGTATCTCGGTAATCTCCCTGGGCAGCAGCTCTTCCTTCACAGCTTAAATATTAAGAGAGAGAAATTGAGCAATGCTAATTAATTTTACTTTAAGTTTTACATCGACCAGAGAAAGAGTCTTAAACATCAACCTTCAAAACTATAGTGTGGGCAACGTGGTGTAGTTTCATTTGGGAAACTGAATTTGGCATATGAACATGGACTCAGTTATTTCTTCCCAAATGACATCTCCAAATACAGAATTTTACGGTTATCAGACCAATGAAAATCATGCGTCCTGATAACTATTCAATGGTTAGATGCGTTGTATTGGCAACTAAAGTGGCCAAATCTGTAAGACAATGATGGATGCCTGAAAAAGTCAATGTTTTCAACAGTTAAAACCTGTTTCAGCATTTTGTGATACTGAAGGCATCAGCACTGTGCAGCATTTCATGTTCATGCACCTAGCAACCTTACCTTGACTCAGGCTATAGGAGCATATGGAGTTCATGGAATTAATTGCTATGTGTAACATTGTCTAGCTTTTTTTTTAACCAAAAAAGACAAAACTAGTTCATAAGATACTACATAAACTAAAATTGTACATTCTTGAAAAGTGTCGCCCCCGTGTATGTTAGTTTCTTAATGAGTCCGACTTTAACACTAACCACAGCAGCAACACCACCTCTTACTAATTTTGACCAGTTGACAATAAGCTATTTGATCTCTCTCAGTAAACGAGGTAAGTCACTTCCTGATATTATGCCATCAGGAGCACCATATCCAAAAGTTCTGGGTTAAATCAGAATTATCATCAACATCAGGAACAAATACAATTAACTGGGTACTACATAGACAGATGATAGATAGTAGGTAGATAGATAGATGAGAGATAGATGGAAGGAAGGAAGGAAGGAAGGAAGGAAGGAAGGAAGGAAGGAAAGAAGGAAGGAAGAGAGAGAGAGAAAAAGAAAGAAAGAAAGAAAGAAAGAAAGAAAGAAAGAAAGAAAGAAAGAGAAAGAAAAAGAAAGAAAGAAAAAGAAAGAGAGAGAAAGAGAACGAAAGAAAAACAAAGGAAGGATATATCTGTGTTTTTAGCAGATGCTACAAATGATTTTCCATGGAAATTATATAGTAAAATTTCAGAAGTAGCTTCAGCATGCCAAGCAACATTATTTCCAGCTAGAATGTTGTTTATAAAAGCTTACTTCTGTTCAGAACACATGATTTCTGCAGCACTCAGTAGACTTTATTTAATAAATCTGCCATCTGTAAAAAGCAATTGCCCAATTTTTTTTCCCTAACACATAACTAATTCTGCAGGAGCATCACTTATTTTACTCATATCCAAAAGAAATGCTTTTAAATTTTCAGTCCTTTTTTACAGATCACGAATTGTTTCATCACAAATCTTTTCTTTATACCTGTGGAGTTCTCGATAATGGATTGTTTCATAATATTGTTTAATGATTCTGTTCCTTTTAACAATAGATGTACTTTGTATGTTAAACATGTGGATCCAGTATTCACTTTCACAAAAGAATGGGCCTTCTACCATTTTTTAAAAATTCACAGTCTTGGCATTTAACTTTTCCATTTTTAATAAAGAGATGGGTACGGAGACATATTTTTCTACTATTAAGATAATTACCAGGGAGCTGCATCGATTAAGTGTCAAGCTCTTGATTTTGGCTCAGGTCATGATCTCACAGTTGGTGAGATCGAGCCCCACCCCAGGCTCTGTGCTGACCTTGCAGAGCCTGCTTGGGATTCTGTCTCCCATTCTCTCTGCCCCTCCCCTAATTGCTCTCTATCTCTCCCTCAAAATAAATAAAAATAAACTTGAAAAAAAATTACCATGCAGAAAACAATGACAAGTGACATTTGCCATTGGACCTCAGAGTCCAGGATAGGAAGTGGTGGAGATGGGGGACCAGGAAAGCACAGCCTACTTGAAAAGGTCTAGGGAATTGTTGCCATATGGAAATGAAGGCTTATTGTCCCAGAGCTTTTATAAAGAGGCTAGAAATCCAGATTTTTAAATGTGAACTTACCCAGTTATTTAATATTACCTTGGCTAAATGGGTAAGAGGCATTAAGGAATCTACTCCTGAAATCATTGTTTCACTATATGCAACTAATTTGGACGTAAATTTTAAAAAATAAAAAATTAAATTAAAAAAACAACCAAAAAAAATTACCTTGACTTCCCTTAAAACACTATCCGTTCCACACGACACACACTTTCCAGGCTGCAAATTCGCTGCCTTCAGACTGAGAGTCCCAGTTTGCAATCTCTGAAAGAAATTGGATGCTTTTCATCATTCATTCCTCACCATTGCATGAGGTCTAATAAGGCTGCAGCCTAAATTAAGTCATTACCAGATCCGACCATTTTTCAAGGAAAACAAGTGTTTTTCTGTTTTTTTTTAAGTGACTACAGCTAATGCTATATTTCAAGAAAATTCGTCCCTTGGATATTCTGAGTATAAATAAATACTTCAAGCCAAATATCACAGCTATCACCAAGCAAAATTCCTTATTTGAGTCTTACCAAGTCATAGGTAAAATTGAGAGTCCAACTCGTATTAATAATATAATAATAATGATAATCATAGCAGTAATAATGATGATGATGATGATGATAGATAGATAGATAGATAATACAATAATAAAGCTAATGGACTTCAGCTCTCATCCCTGATCCTACTATCCCTAGGTATACATACCTACAGCCAACAGAGTCCGCCCTGCCTACTGTTATTATCCACATTATTATGTTGTCATGACGAAGTTTAACAGTTCGAAAAGAATGGTCACACTTACTACATTTGAAGCATGCGTATGAAAATGGAGAATTTCAAGGTGCCCCAAATATTTCCAAGATTGGCCCCAAGTCCAGGGAGATTCGTGAAGCTTCTGTCACCAGTTTTGACCCTGCTCTTAGAGATGAGGCCACTACTTTCCCCTCTCATGGACTGCTCTTGGTAGTGTCTCTTCTTCCCATGGTCTTTTCTCAATCACCCACCAAACTTAAGAGTACCTGAGTACTCTCACTGTTTCCCTGGGGACACCTCTTCCAAGCCCTGCCGCCCATCTTCTCTCCCAATTCAGGCTCATTATGGATTTATCCCAACCACCAATTGAACCCAACTTTAGATACCTCTTGGAGAGAAAAATCCTCAGCCACCATCACAGACTCAGCTGCATATATATTAAAGCCCTAGAAGTAAACATCACACAGAGTAGTGCTTAGAATAAGTCATTTTTGCAATTAAAATCATTAGTTCAGCCTTTTCCAGCCCCTGATAACAAAGTCTGAAGTTCTAGTTATGCAAGATGAGTAAATTCTAGAGATCTGCTATAGAACATAGTGCCTATAGTCAACAAAACTATATTGTTAAGTGTTCTCACCACAATAAAAAAGGTAAAAATGAACAAAATCATTAATTCAGAGAAGTCCACCACTGTTGGACCTATATAATCCCAAGGTATGTTGAACATGTATGTTTCCCTTCACCCCACTCTATGCCCCAGAAATGCATTCTTCAGGAAGAATCATTCCAAAGAATATCCTGGAATGTGAAACATTCCTTAGAGAAATAGTTTAATGGTTTAATAGTTTAATTAAAATAGTTTAATTCTGAAATCATTGCAGTGCTCTGGTTCTACACTAAGCTTCTTGGTATCGAGCTCTTATTATAGTCAATAAGCTATAAACAAAGGGATTTTGGAGCCCAGGGTAGAAATGGGTTGCTGAACCAGACCATAGTAGATTCCTTCAGATACGATTGACCTAAGTACGAGGTTCCTTATTTTGATAAGGACACATTGTATCCATCGAAATAGACACGCAGACTGGAATTTAATCTTCACTCTTATGTACAGTGTTTTCCTGACTTTGCGCAATTTACTTAACGTATCCAAGTCTCAGTTCTTCAACTTGAAAACAGAAATCACAATAAGTACATCACTGGGCTTCTGGAGGACGAACTAAGATAATGCACTGCACAGCACCAAGCACAGACTAACACAACCAGTAGACGTTGGGTAGCCGTTTTTATGTCCCTTGATGACTTTGAGCACGGATTTTCCCACACTGTGGTTACATTTTCTGTGCCTTGGTTTCCTGGAGATAACTGGAACAATTACTGCATAAGATTGCTATGAAGAATAAGTAAAATAATGACCCAAGGTTTTTTGAATAGCATTTGACTCAATAAGTATTAGTCATTACGCTCATTCTCAGTCAGTAATCATTTTAGAATTGAGATTATTAATGATTTTAATTAATTATTGGCAGCATCTTCCTCCTGCTTTTATTAATCCTTCCCTTTCCATAAAATTCTAACTCCTCAGTAGCAAAGACTCATTTGTAAAGCAGAATTATGGAGAAAACTATATTGTATGTATTTTTGGTGTTGTTTCCATGAAAAAATGGTGGAAGAGGAGAGCAAGAGAATATGAATATTGGGGTGAAAAATATTTCCAAGTACTGGTTAACATCTTCTACAACTAAGTGGTCCAGGTAATTAGAGAAAGCAAGTTGTTATTGTTAATTGAAAATTAACAAAGATCGTGTTCAAAACATGGTTTCATATGGTACTCTTATGTAGCGGCTAAAAAGCTGTTTAGGCAAGTAGACTAAAGCTGTTTAGTTGTTTAAGCTATTTAGCTGAATATCTCTTTGTCAGTTATATGAATCACAAAGGCAACAAGCTGTGGACTGTGTGATTGAATAAAAACTACATTTTAGTCCTAACTTGGAAATTTTCACATGACACAATCTGACAAGATATATGAGAAAGATTGATATAAACCTACACATGATATCAGAGCATTTCCTACCCAGATAAAATACAGATATCAAATGATTTTGGATGGAATTTCTAAAGAAAAAAAAAAAAAAAAGAGGTTAGAGTGGGGGAGAGCCAAAGCATAAGAGACTGTTGAAAACTGAGAACAAACTGAGGGTTGATGGGGGGTGGGAGGGAGGAGAGGGTGGGTGATGGGTATTGAGGAGGGCACCTTTTGGGATGAGCACTGGGTGTTGTATGGAAACCAATTTGACAATAAATTTCATATATAAATAAAAATAAATAAATAAATAAATAAATAAATAAATAAATAAATAAATAAATAAAATTTAAAAAAAAAGGTATTTTTAAAGTAGGAGAAGCTTCAAAGAAAAAAATTCTACACACCAGATCGTAAGAGTGAATGTTTATGTTAATATTATAGTGCTCTTTTCCTCTCATTTGGCTACAAATTTGTCTCAGGTCTGCTCATCTCTTGCCCTGTATGTGCAGATTTCTGCCTGTCAAAATAATACATCCCATTTTTTGGTCCACTTTAAACCTGCTGGAAATTTTTACTTTCCCATTTCCAAATAATGATCCTTTCACTGTTATTTGATGCAATCAGGCCCCCCAAAATCAGGAGTGTTCTTTTTACTTTATTTTACATTTTTATAGCTTAAACAGATTTTCAGTTCTGGAGGCTGGAAAGCTGAACGTTAAGGTCCAACAGGGTTCAGTTTCTGGTGAGGACTCTCTTCCTGGCTTGCAAACAGCCACCTTCTTGCTGTGCCCCCACACAGTGGAAGGAGATCTCTCTCTCTCTTTTTTTCTCTTTTTTATATATACTTGTATTCTTTTTTCTTCACATAAATCATAGAATTTTGTAGACAATGGTTTGTGTTTCACTTTCTACACTTAATGTAACATGGAGTCCCTTTAATATTGGTGCATACTGATAAACAGGTGAATGGATAAGCAAACTGATACATGCAAATGGATACATGCAATGGAATGCTACCCAGCAAGAAAGAAGAACAAACAGTAGATAACACAACATGGATAAATCTCAAATGCATTTTGCCAAGTGATAGTTTTAAATGGTTAGATACTATATAATTCCACTTATATGACATTTTGGAGAAGGCAAGCCTACAGGAGCAGAGAACAGGTCAGTGATCGCGAGCATTAAAGGCGAGCAGAGGTTCTGCCTATAAAGGGGCAGCAAAAGCGAATTCTTTGGGGTGTTGAAATTGTTCTGTACCCTGTGGTGCTTAAAGGAATCTATGCATGTATCCCACCTCGTTAAATAATTTAAATTTTACTATATATAATTTTATTTAAATGAAAGTGAATAAGCAAACACTTCTAATGAGGAGTTCATGAACTACTAAAAGAAGACCCTTCTGTCTGTTAACATGATTATTGCAATGCCATGTAGCAGCAATTAAGAACCAAAGCTTGGGGGAGCACAAAACTGCAGAAACCCTGCAAGGGAGGTCATTGAAGAAGACAGCATGTCACTTGAAGTCTGAATGGATGCACTAGGAGGGGGTAAGGAACGGCACAGACAACAATAGTGCTGACGGTGTGAGCAAAGGTGTAGAAGAAAGAAAACTACGTGTGTTCAGGAATTCTACTGGTCTCTTTCAGCCAGAATTTAAGGAGCAGGGCTGTTAAGTGGAATGCATTAAGATGGTGGTGCCTACCTTATCTGGGAGTGGTGAGGACTAAGTAACATAATTTGATGTAATGTACATATAATGGTATAATGCAGATGAGGATTAACGTATACCAAGTGGAGGGTAACGCATGTATAATGATATAATTGTATGTATATGCACTTAGCACATGGAGTGACTCACACCCCTTGCTAAAGTTTCTCTAGATATTAAAGGAAAATGAAGCTTGTGGGGCTGGGAGGAGCTGGGCACAGAATGAGGTAGAATGGAAGTAGCTGGAATTAGGGATGTTGCTTAAAGACTTTTGCTCCTGGTCACAGAGAATATGGTCCTGAATCAGGCAGTGGCAGCATTTGTCTGTCACTGCCTGACTTATTTTCCTTAGCATAATACACTCTAGCTCCATCCATGTCATTGCAAATGGCAAGATTTTCTTCTTTTTGATGGCTGAGTAATATTCTTGTGTGTGTGTGTGTGTGTGTGTGTGTGTGTGTGTACCACATCTTCTTTATCCATTCATCAGTTTATGGACATTTGGGCTCTTTCCTTAATTTGGTCATTGTTGATAATGTTGCTATAAACATCAGGGTGCATGTATCCCTTTAAATCAGTATTTTTCTATCCTTTGGGTAAATATATAGTAGTACAGTTGCTGGATCATAGGGTAGTTCTATTTTTAGTTTCTTGAGGAACCCCCATCTTGTTCCCCAGAGCGGCTGCACCAGTTTGCACCCCCACCAACAGTGTAAGAGGGCTCCCACTCTCTGCATCCTCCCCAACACCTGTTGTTTCCTGTAGTTGTTGATTTTAGCCATTCTAACCGGTATGAGGGGGGGATCTCATTGTAGTTTTGATTTGTGTTTCCCTGATGAGTGATGTTGAACATCTTTTTGTGTGTCAGCCATCTGTATGTCTTCTTTGGAGAAATGTCTGTTCATGCCTTCTGCCCATTTTTTATCCAGTCAACCTATCCATCAAAAGTGAGGATTAAAGTAAGACTTTACCAAGGGGTGCCTGGGTGGCTCCGTTGGTTAAGCATCCTACTTTGGCTCAGGTCGTGACCTCACAGTTCATGGGTTCTAGCCCCGCATCAGGCTCTGTGCTGACAGCTCAGAGCCTGGAGCCTGCTTCAGATGCTGTGTCTCCCTCTCTGTCTGCGCGCCCCCCCCCCCCCACACTCACGCTCTGTCTCTCTCTCAAAAATGAAGAAACATTAAAATAAGACTTTACCAAAATGAGCACTGCCTAAAGCTGTCTCCATGCACCCTTTCTAAGAAAGCTACTTGACAATGTGCACATTCAAAACGAGAGTAAATCAAGAAATAAGACATTGGGTGGAAACATATGATATGTGTCTTTCTCTGACAGATTTATTTCACTTAGCATTATACCCTTAAGTTTCATCTATGTTGTTGCAAACAGCAAGATATGTTTTCACTCATAAGTGAAATTTGAGAAACTTAACAGAAGACTATGGGAAAGGGAATGAGAAAAAATAGTTTCAAACAGAGAGGGAGGCAAACCATAAGAGACTCTTAAATACAGAGAACAAACTGAAGGTTGATGGGGGTGTGTAAGAAGGAGGGGGAAATGGCTGGTGGGCATTGAGGAGGGCACTTCTTAGGACAAGCACTGAGTGTTGTATGTAAGTGATGAATCATGGGAATCTACTCCTGAAGCCAAGAGCACACTGTATACACTGTATGTTAGCTAACTTGACAATAAATTGTATTTAAAAAATAAAGAAATAAAAAAGGAATAAGACATTGGGTAAGGAAGGCAGCAGATCCAAAATAGAAGCTGGAAACTCCCAAGAAGACCGTTGTGTGTGAAATCTGGAGGAAAACCAACCTGGATGAGAGTAAGAGAGTAGGGGACTCAGTAAAATGTCTCCAGGTTAAAGAAAAAAAGTGAATAAAAGTTCCGTTGTGTTTAATGATATGAAAACCATTATTCTTAAGGCTCTTGTAAATCAATTTTAAGGAAGAATAATAGTGAAATCGAAAGCTAATCAGAAAAAAAATAGGTATAATAGTTGGCTTTTGTTGTATGAGAGTCAACCACAATGTTTCAGAAGTGTTCGAATATATACTTCCTGTGGGTCTTCAGGTTGTTGTGGGGTTCCCAGACTGGGCTTGGCTTTTCCTTGTGTTCTTCACACCCCTTAAGCCCAGCAGGCTAGCCTCAGAACAAGCTCCTGTAAGGAAGATGGTAAGTATAAAGAGGACAACCCCACCATACAGATACGTTTCAGGCCTTGGCTTGCATTACCTATGCTAACATCTCATTGGTCAAAGTAAATCATAGAACCAAATTCAAAGCTAATGAGCAGAGAAGTAGATTCTTCCCATGGAGTTGGGAAAGGATGAATATTGGCTGAACAATGAATGATTCAATCTACTACGTAAGGCAAGAATTAAATCCAATAAAAATAAGTTTAATTGAAAAAAGGAAAATCACATATACAACATGGTTCCTCCCGATCAAATTACTTGATCACAACAAGGCAAACACGAAATATTGATTTGTCAAAAATTATGATATAAAAATATGGAGAAGAGAGAGGGGAGGGAAAGTGAGGTAAGGATAATAGCCTAAGACTGCTAAAACCTCATCTACAGTGAGGAGACCATATCTAACATTTGTGATCAATAAAGAGCAGTATACTTGGGGCGCCTCAGTGGCTCAGTCAGTTAAGCATCCATTCGAGCCCAGCTGCCAGCACAGAGCCTGCTTGAGATTCTCTCTCTCTCTCTCTCTCTCTCTCTGTGTGTGTGTGTGTGTGTGTGTGTGTGTGTGTGTGTCTGCCCGTCCCTCACTCATGCATGTGCACACTCTCTTTCTCTCTCTCAAAATAAATAAATAAGCTTTTTAAAAAATAGCAGTATACTTGAAGAAATTGAAGAAGGAGTTTGGGAAGTGTCACAGTTGGGTGGGCAGCAGGCCAATATTTTCCATTAACAGACTTTTAAACCATGTGTGTCTATTATTTAGATTTAAACGAGCTGGATAGTTTTAAATATATTGATAAGTGTATGGAGACTTTTAAACCATGTGTGTATATTACTTTGATCTAAAAGAGGTAGATAATTTTAACTACATATTGGTAAGTGTATGGAGAAGTAATAATAATAGCGAAGCAAAAATATTCATTAAGCATGTACTTTTCTAGGGTTTATAAGCTCTATGTCTTAAACCCTTCCAAACACCTGATGAGATGGACACTGTTGTCTCCTCATTTAACGGAGGAGGACACAGAGCCTTTTAAGAAGTTGCTCAGGAGGGACAGAGCTGGGACTGGAGTCCAGTTCTCAACTACCATCCCTCAGCTGGCCTGGGTTGTGTCAGGAGTTCAGCAAGGAAGCAGTTGTGCGTGATAGAGAATTTGAAGTCCAGGCATAGCAAGGAGGGAGTAGGTGATGCGATGAGGTGGAAGGGAAGACAATGAAGAGCACAGGGTTATGGTAAATGGGACAGCACCCCTACACACACACACACACACACACACACAAAACCCCTCTTGACCAAGATATTTAGATACTCTACTAAACTTAAAGGGCTGGTGTGAATAGTATTTTTTCCCCATGAACACCAAAGAAGTGACTGAGTTTCACACCAGAGTTGATCTCTGGCAAGCTGGCCAGCCTTGTAAAAATATCTGGAGGATGCCACACTTTTGCACCAGTGACTTGAAGCATTAAAGGTAATTGAAGGAGATTTCAAGGGGCATCTACCCTCAGCTGACAACCCCCATCTTCAGCTGTCAATGAAGCAAAATAAGTTACAGTTTTCATCACCTTCCAGTTGCTTCCTAGCGCTTAAAATAGAAAGCACAGAATCCTATCATGACAAGGGAACCTTCATCTACCATTTTGCTAGCTTTCTCTTCCAGAATATCTACCTTTCCACATTGTTTCCTAGATTGATGTGTTCAAAGTTCCGTCTGGCCTTTCTAAACCTCCATGTCTCAAAACCTTTACCCTTTACCCTTGTCTGGATTTCCGTATCATTTTAGCTTGTACCTCTGTTTAACATCCATTCCTCTCTGTCTTCATTTAAAGTGGTCTAATTTCTAACAAATAAATACTTTAGGTCCCCAGATCATAAGGAAGAGAAGGATCCATGACCCTCTTGTTTACTGTTGTATGTCAGTACTTACCTCCACAAGTATAGAAGGGTTGCCCTTTAATTTTAAGTGAATAAGTGAATGAGTAGGATAAGTATAG
The DNA here is from genome assembly GCF_014898765.1 of Herpailurus yagouaroundi. Lineage (NCBI taxonomy): Eukaryota > Metazoa > Chordata > Mammalia > Carnivora > Felidae > Herpailurus > Herpailurus yagouaroundi. The sequence continues at coordinate 10,998,523 of NW_024412433.1, forward strand.
GAAGGAAGGAAGGAAGGGAAGGAGGGAGGGAAGGAGGGAGGAAAGAAGGAAGGAAGGACCTAGCTATGGAATTTGGTATGCTTTGCTTACCTGGGATTCAGTTTCCTTACAGATAAAAGAGTTGAGCCAGATGATTTTTAAATTCACTTCCTTCTCTAAAATTCTGTTGTTCTGTACTGCAGTAAAAATACTAAAACACATTTTCCGGTATGTGTTTGCACTTACATTTTAGAAAGTTAATTCTTTTGATCGTTTTCTTATCATTTACTCCTAGTGAAATTAAAATTTATTTGGTGGAGCTATTTGAAGGTCAGGAATGTTTCTTAAGCTTTACTCTGCCTCCCTTTCAAGTGGGAAATATTAGCCGGCCACAGACATGATATGATGAGGTTTAGACATTACAAAGGAACGAACTTCACGGCCCATGCTGGCCTTACCCGGGCAGTGCTGTCTCTCTTTGCATAGAGAGGGGTCTTTCGGAGGCTTTTCAAAAGCTACCAATATGCAATTCACAGTATTCTCCAGTTGAAAGCTATAACTTTAAATCTCAGACGGGAACCTATAATGATTTTTTTTTAAAAAAAATATTTTCCTCTTTTTCTGTAAATGATGAGGTCCAATTAATGGGTGTTTTCATGATTGAAGTCAGAAACATTGAAACATGAAACTTAAAAAAACAAAAAACCACTCCTGCCTTATTCCTGTCAATGATTTTTGGAGTGGTTAGAGAATAGAAAGTATTTTCAGAACTTCTGAGTCACCTACCTATTTTGAATACTTGATTCCATAATCCAAATTGAAGTGTGCAGAGACTCACTTGCTGTATTTGTTACCAGCTTGAGCTAACTTGAATTAGCACTTCCATTATGAGGGCCTTTTCTCCAGAAGTCGTTCCTTTAAACAAATAAAGTTCAGGGAAGCAAAGTGGACAAAGAAGCCAGAAATCAGCATGTATGTCAGTTTCACCAAGACACACACGCGCACACACACACACACACACACACACACGCACACACGCACACACACACAGTCTTCATCATGCAGAAAGTCTTTTGAAACACGGATATTTTACTAATTAATCAGAAGCATGGTCAAAGGAAACAAATATGAAAGCACAGTTTTTATCATTTCCCTTAAGATAGATGTTCCCTCTCATGTTTTTTTTTTGTTTCTTGAATTATTTTTATCTAATTATTCATTCATTGCATGCAAACTACAGCTTTCCAAATTCCACCTTTCAAAGGTTTGACTTTAATAGTTATTTCACTGAAAAGCAAGTTGCTTCCGAAGACTTGCCTGTGTGTTGGAATATTTTAAACTGAGTCTCTAAAGAGCCCTCAGTATCCAAGCTGTGGGGACTGTAGTTGGGACACATGCCTTGAGCTAATGGCTTCACATGCAGACCTAGAACAGGCCGAATAGACTGAGCCCAGTGAAATGGAATGTGACACCTGCTTTCTGGTGCCAGTCATCAATGTGGATAGTCCATCTAGATCTGTTCAAAAGAAGGGAAAAATACCTTTACCCCGTTAGCAGCTGGATTGGAGTACTAAATTCTCTAGGGAGTCACTCCACGTTCCTGCATTGCATCACCCAGGATGTGCATTTGGAAGTGGCTACTGAGTTATTATTTTTTGCACCTTTTATCCATACCAGCGGACAGCAGTCTCACTTAATCACTGAAGACCCACAAAGGCTTTTCTCAGATACACCCAATGCATCCTGGGGAGGTAGAGTTTGGAGCTGTTTATGGGTTTGGCTCTCAAAAATACGAGATGTGCTAGGTAGATGTTTAGTTCAGATAAATTATTTGCATTTTAAAATTAGACTCACTACTGTTTATTCCTGATAATTTTGAGTGCTTAACTTGCTTTTCAACTCCTCTAAAGTAATTGAAGTACTCAGACCCCAAACGTGTGTGTCTACCCCCTTTCTTTTGTGCAAAGGTCTATGGCTTTAAGGAGAGGAGAAAGGCAATCACTGGAGGTTTATTTTCTTTTATTACTTTAAAGGTGAAAAATTGGAAATAACCCTTAATGAAAGCTAGTTGAAGAGTTAAAACACAAATTTCTACAACATTTAAACCCATGCAAGGTTCATATTCAATTTATCAAGTCTGTAGCATTTGGTTCTTATGCCATAGTCAAAGATGAGTTGTTCCGTCACATCCGAAGGAAGATTTTTGTCAATTTACTGATAACACTTTTCAACACTGGCAAAAAGTACATTTCTGGCTGACTTTTTTTAATGTTTAAAGTAAAGCTAATCCATATATCCATTTATGTAGTGTGTTGAGAAACTGAAATTATGCATCGGATTCTAGTGGTTGATTTGTACACATAAAACTTGGTATTTACTCTTTCTGATTCAAGATCCTTTTTCTCATAAAAGAGGTTCTGTGGTGTCTAGGTCTGTAAGTTCTCTCAAACAGCACTATTCATATTTAGGAACTTAAATGATAACGATTAAGCAGTGGTTGATGTTTTTAACCTCCCTACATGTCTGCTTTAAATTTTTTCTTTTTTTACTCCCATGTATGCCCTTGGCTCCCAGTTTCATGTCTGTTGCAATCATCCACTGGTTTCATGGTGTGGAGTAAGGCAGCACTCTACCCATGGTGTGAATTTTGATGAATTAAGTCAGAACTACTTCTGGGAATAAGAAGGAAGGCATTTCTTCATCAAATGTCTTCTATCCCTGAAAACCAATGTAGCACTCTGTACTAATACATGGTCCAAACATAAGTAATAAAGACTTACAAAAAATAGTTTAATGTTGTTCATCAATAAATAATGTTTCGGTAATGAAGCGGGAACAAAGATTTATACCAAGTGAAAAAGATCTGGGCAGAAGAGGGAGGAGCTATGTGCAAGGACCCAAATTTTAATTGCTTTACGTTGTCAGAAATAGCTGCACTTTATAAATATTCCCTCTCAAATTGTTTAGATTGGGCCTTATGAAAGTGCCATTTTTGTGTGATCTAAGAGCAGCAATTTCAAATAATTCACCCTTATAGACAATAACCCAGAAATCAGTGAAATGTCATCCAATTTGCTCTGATGTTCTTTACTTTATGTTTCATGTAGTCTTCGTAGACATTCTCCAGAGTATTTCATTATCCCTCCGTAGACTAGAATCAAGCAAGGACAGAGCTGGCTTTGAAGCTCGGCTTCTCTGTAGGCAAAGCACAACCTCCTGCCTCCCCCACACTATTGTGTCTCAAAGATGAGAGACTGCTCCAGCCATGTAAGAGGAGAATATTCTCCCAAGGGTCAGCCAAGGAGATGACATGATTAAGTCATTTACTCTGGAGTTTCTTCCATTGTTTTTGGTGAAACTTACAGAATTTTTTCTTTAAAAATTTTAATGTTTATGTATTATTGAGAAACAGAGAGAGACAGAGCATGAGCATGGGAGGGGCAGAGAGAAGGGGAGACACAGAATCTGACGCAGGCTCCAGACTCTGAGCTGTCAGCACAGAGCCCGACGTGAGGCTCAGACTCACAAACCGCGAGATCATGACCTGAGCCAAAGTCAGACGCTTAACCCGACTGAGCCACCCAGGCGCCCCACTTACAGAATTGTTTTAATTTAAATTCAAGTTAGTTAACAGATAGTGTAGTATTGGTTTCAGGAGTAGAATTTAGTGATTCATCAGTCACATGTAATACCCAGTACTCATGCCAACCAGTGTCCTCCTTAATGCCCATCACCCATTTAGCCCGTCCTCCCACCCGCCTCCCCTCCAGCAACCCTTAGTTTGTTCTCTGTATTTAACAGCCTCTCACAGTTTGCCTTCCTCTCTCTGAACAATGATGTGTCCTCTCAAAGGAAAATAGGATTATTGTCAAAGATTGGAAAACTAGAATTTTTTTCTTGTCACATGGCCTATTTGCTTCTCCAGTTCTTTGCTGTTAGTTCTTTGATCGTGACTGTTCATACTTTGGGGATCTGGGTTATTCCTGACTTCCATGCCTCAGGAATAGCCCTGTTTTCTCTGTCATGCTTTCACTGGAGCATACTTATCCAGATTAAGGAGAGTTAAATTTTTTGAACAGATAGCATCCAAGAGAGTGGTAAGAACTTATTTTTTTTTTTAATTTTTTTTTCAACGTTTTTATTTATTTTTGGGACAGAGAGAGACAGAGCATGAACAGGGGAGGGGCAGAGAGAGAGGGAGACACAGAATCGGAAACAGGCTCCAGGCTCCGAGCCATCAGCCCAGAGCCTGACGCGGGGCTCGAACTCACGGACCGCGAGATCGTGACCTGGCTGAAGTCGGATGCTTAACCGACTGCGCCACCCAGGCGCCCCGGAACTTATTTTTTTTAAACAGCAGTGTAGGCACAATGAATTTCGAAGGATGAGATGTACAGAATCATCATATTTAACTTGACAATGGATAAGAATTTCATGTTCTAGACATGAGTAATTTAGGGTCAGCAAACAGATCATCTCAACTAACCACCTCCTGAGGTCCAGCTCACCGATCAGAAGACATGAATCCTCTGACTACTTCCCCCTGCTCAATACATGCTCCACACACCTTAGAAAAGAATTTTCCCTATTAAACTTGATGATGATTCCCGTGGCTCTCTGAAATCTGGCTTACTTACAGGAGGCAAAGTGAAGAGCTGAAAGGTCATCTTGATTCCCAAAGAAACCAAATCTTTGCTGATGAATGGAAGATCCTTCACCATCATCAGTGATGTCTACAATAATTTATCTGCTTGATATTTGATCAACGTTTGGCTTTTCTTTGCCTGCACTATACCAGAGCATGAATCCTGAGAGTTCAGAAGTTTATCTCAGCTCTTTATGCATTGGAAATCTAAATAACCTCTGTGAAAGAAAAAGTAAACAAAGTGGAAACAAGTCTATCCTATGCATTCTTTTTCCCTTCAATTTAACATACAAGCAAGGTAGAGCGCCCAGATAAATTCTGTTCCAAGGGAAATTTGACTCATCTCTGCCCCCACCATCCTTGGGCATCATTTTTCCTTAATACTACCCCTTTCAGTGGGAGGAGATGATGGGAGAAAGCTCTCATCACTAAGGAGACAAGAGACGACAGTTATAGTCAAAAAGCTTTTATGTAGGTATGCCCAAAGGGAGCTGGGTAGGGGGATGGGTGGAATAGGTGAAGGGGATTAAAAGGTATAAACTTCCAGTTATAAAATAAACAAGCCACAGAGGTGAAAAGCTCAACAGAGAGAATATAGTCAGTAATATTGTAATAAGCTGGATGGTGACAGATAGTGATTAGACTTAACGCAGTGAACGCAGCCTACTGTATAGAATTGTCCAGTCGATACGTTGTTAAAAAAAATGATGTTATATCAGTCATCAAAAAAAAAACACATATTGAGCGTCTCTGGTTATATGAAATGTCCAAAATAGGTCAATGTGTGGAGATGGAAAGTAGATTAGTGGTTGCCTAGGGCTGGAGGTTGGGGGATTTGCGGGGAGAAAGGGAGACTAACTGCTCATAAATACATCTTCTTTCGTGGGTGAAGAAATATTCTAAAGTTAATTGTGGTGATGGTTGCACAATCCTGGGAATGTATTAAAAAACCACTGAAGTGGGGCACCTGGGTGGCTCAGTCGGTTAAGCAGCCGACTTCGGCTCGGGTCATGAGTCTGTGAGTTCAAGCCCCGCATCAGGCTCTGTGCTGACAGCTCAGAGCCTGGAGCCTGTTTCAGATTCTGTGTCTCCCTCTCTCTGACCCTCCCCTGTTCATGCTCTGTCTCTCTCTGTCTCAAAAATAAACAAACATTTAAAAAAATTAAAAAAAAAAAACCACTGAAGTATACTTTAAAGGGGTAAGTCACATGTGAATTACATCTCAGTAAAGCACATCTTTAAAATGGAAATTTAAATACAGTGTGTTCTTCAACTGGTAAATGTATACCAGATATTGTATCTAAGTATTTCCTTTTTCTCCAAAAGAAGTGGTTTTTGACACAACAAAAATAGTGGGAAAATAAACAATTGAGTAGCATACTTCTTTATTTTTTAGGTTAGCAATAAAATTGGCTGGATGTATGGCTAGACTATCTGACACAGTTTAGAAATTCCAGTACCTTTCACTGAGTCTCTCGTCACAAAATGCTTGACTAGCTTTCCTCAAAACAGCAATTCTAAGATATTTTTTAAAAATATGGACAGTTTAAAAAGCAGAGAGATTTGACAGTCTTCAGTGTAAGTAACATTTTGTATTTCATTTTGTGTGATCTCTGCAATCATTTTAAAGCAATACTAACTGGATACAAATACCGTTATCATTCCAAACATCGGGTGTGTTCGAGAATGTCTGACAGCATCATGACATAACAACGTTGATGCCTAAATTGCCATTTTACTTCTCATCAGTCTAAACTACTCATCCGGAAAAATGCCATATTCCTTCAAAGAGAATTTTGGTCCACGATCCTGAATCTAGTAGGCGTCTTTCGGTTGGGGTAAGAAATGAGGCAGTTTTTTTCTTTGGAAGATGCGTAGATGGGCATTTTAATACCGTCAAATAAAGAGGTCCCATCCTTTCCGCATGGCCAGATGGCTGCATTGTTAGAAGCCGCGGAAGGAAGGGACCGAGTTTCTTCTGAGTTAAAGCTTAAGTGTATATTTGGTCATAGTAAGCATTCAAATGCCGAGATTTTAAAGGCGATTTGACATGATGCTTCTGGTTAACCTTTTCTAAGCAGTGCCTCCAGATAGAATGACCGCCTTCACAGGATTCAGCTGACATCAGGAGCGATGACAATACCCAGTAGAAGTCAAAGGCCCGGAACCCTGGATTAAAAGCCCTGCTGGCGTGCAGCCTCTGGGCGCCTTTTGGCGCTCCTGGATGTATAATGCGATGACATTCCTCAACTATTGCATTAACCACCTGAAGGGCCCATGCAAAAATAAAACTGTCCACATACAGGGGCGCCGGGGTGGCTCAGCCAGTTGAGCAACTGACTCTTGATCTCGGCTCAGGTCATGATCTCATGGTTGTGAGATCAAGCCCCACGGCAGGGCTCCGTGTTGGGCATGGAGGCTGCTTGAGATTCTCCGTCTCCCTGCACCCCTGCCACATCCGTGATCCCCACCCCCTTCTCTCTCTCTCAAATTTAAAAAAAAAAAAAAACTGTCCACGTGCAGTGGGAGTTTGCCCCTGACAGTCGTCACCAGTTCTTTCTCTCTGGTTTCTGTTCAAAATGTCAAACCTGTTACATGACATACGGTATGTCTTTTGTCTGACACTTCTTTGTCTGACTTAAAATTGCTTTTGTCTGACTTCTACAATAAATAAATAATAAATATTTAAAGCTATTCAATAAGTGCAATTAACTCACAGAAGATGCTGTGGGCTACAATCCACTTCAAATTATTTCTTTTTTCCTGTTTTACTACATTTGAATGTTAACCTTTTTCTCACAGGGGCTTGGACCAAAATAGGTCTTATATCACTGTTTTCTAGAATTTCATAGTGAAATACTATTTTATAACATGCCTATAATCTTCTCCATTTATGAAAAGGGACCTACAGTGAAATAAATAATTGGTATTGCTTGACTAAATAATCCATAACACGAAGCAGAAGAAATAGCAGTAGAATGTTAGGATCGACAAATAACTTTTGAAGTATTTGATGAGATTATGCCCACAGTCATAAAGTGGCATCATTTTCTCGGTGATACTTACTCTTCCAACCTTTTGTTTTAAAACTGTGATAATGACATGGGGCGCCTGGGTGGCGCAGTCGGTTAAGCGTCCAACTTCAGCCAGGTCACGATCTCGCGGTCCGTGAGTTCGAGCCCCGCGTCAGGCTCTGGGCTGATGGCTCAGAGCCTGGAGCCTGTTTCCGATTCTGTGTCTCCCTCTCTCTCTGCCCCTCCCCCGTTCATGCTCTGTCTCTCTCTGTCCCAAAAATAAATAAACGTTGAAAAAAAAAATTTTAAACTGTGATTATGACAGAAGAGAGGCGTTTGCATTTGAAAGTACGTAAAACCACAAAATTCACTTTTTTAGGTAGGCAAGAAAAGACGGGTCTGTGTTCTCTCGGGGATGATGTGTGTTTTCGTCTATCTCGGCTGAGCATGTCTGCGGGTGCTCTGAACGGGACACAAACAGACAACACGAAAGGTATTTTATATGAAGAGAAAAGGAGCTTCTATTGCAAGAAAAATGTTAATACCTTTTACCCGTACTTATTACCGATTCTGGTTCTCAATTTTTGCTTTTTTCTGTTTTTTAGCAAAGCCTTAATCACAGAACAAAGAAGCCAATCTAAGTACTTTAAACAGTACCAATTGCTGGATTAACATTAGTTCAGTTAATTCTATAAACTTCACTGTCTATTCCCTTATGTCCTTATTGGAAGACAGCTTTGTTTACTGATAACATTGGAATTCACTACATAAATAAGGAAAATAATTATTACGGGTAAGATGCTTGTAACACCTGAGACAGTGCTTCCACTCTATTCGTGCCTATGCGTCGATCAACAAGCATTTATTAAGCACCTACCCAATGCCAGGCTTCGCTAAACACTAAGAATTCAGTGACGAGCAAGGCCTGCCTTCGTGAATAAACCATCTAGCGAAGGCTGAAGGGAAATAAACAGTGCTCAAGAGATTAGTAAGTAAACACACATACTTTAAAACAACATTTCTCTGGATCATTTGGTATTTTTGGATTTGCACATTCGGGCATTTTACAGATGACTCAATAGCATCACCCCAGACCGAGATGAAGAGTCAACACAGAAAGGTTACATCTTATTCCCAGGTGACTGGTATCTCAGACATTCAGCTTCCCTGCCTGCAGCATTCTCTCTGCTGAAGGGACCCCTTTCAACACACGGCCCATAGAACCATAATGCAGAATCTCCCAGGCTGTCATATTTTAGTCACATAAAACACTCACCCGAAACCCCCAGAAACTTCTTTTCAACTTCCGCCACCAATTGTTTCTTTATACTCTCCTGCAACAACACAGGGAACAGCCTTACTTGTTGGAAGGGAAATTCTAACCCTCGGGTCTTTCTCAACTCTTACGGCACTGGGAGTCCAGCATACAATGATGAGTTCCTCTTTACCTCACCTCTTTAAAAAGTCTGCTGAGTTATGCCCAGATTCTTCATAGCGTAGAAAGAAAGGCGTATTGCTCACCAACTTGGGCTTCACTTCTGGAATTTCTCTAGGATGTGCCCCTCACCTTGGTCGTCGCAGCCCCTTTCTTCTCCCTCTCTTCACCTTGTGCTTAATTCAGAGCCTCTCGCCCTCACTCAGCTGGGGCTGATGGGGGCGGTGGGGGAGATCATCCGTTCATGGTTTGCGCCATTGTAAATTTGTCCTGCCTGCGCCCCTCAAATCCGGCCTTCTCTGCAATGCCATTGGTGGTTGACCACATTCTCCCACTTTCCTTCTCCACCATGTCTGTAATGGCAGGCTTGTCACTTCTGTAATAATATTCTTCATAGATTCAAAGAATGTGTTCTGCCTCCAGACCGTAACTCCCTGAGAACAAGAACAATAACGCGCATTGTGTGTCTTCTCAGAACCCAGCACCAAAACCACACCCCTCGGAAATGAGGCGCATTTCCCCCTCTCCTCACCTTGCACAACCTCTTACCCCATACCCACCTTTCCCCAACTCTTCTGGACACAAGCTTGTCACATTCTTCACTTGGAGTTCGGTCTTAGTGGGTGCCTACATCTCCATAAGGAAACCAAGGCCTCAGAGAGTGAACATTTGGAGAGGAACACCATTACACAGACCATTTTGGCATGAACTGGGTTCACTCTAAAGCCTAAAATTCAGAGCCTAAAAGTCAGGGCTCCTCATATGCCCATTCCCCCCTCCCACAAGCTCAAGTGGTTATATGCTTGTAAAATTTTCAAAAGGAAGATCTTTTTACTACAATGATCTCCTTCCAATGAGACTCCCCACTACCTTTTATTATGTTGAGGGTCATTGGAGTGACCGCAGACGTGTGGGGTCTGACTTGAAGGAAATTGAGTGGGGTTGTGTATACATAAGATATTTTTATACAATTTGAGGTCACTTTTGTATATAGTTAGGCAATTGCTAGCCATACACATGTAATAATGGCTCCCAGGAATACCTTTATCATCGACAGTGGCAACTCAGCCAGACATTGATTGAGACATGTAGGTGTCAGGTCAGAAATGGTTTCACAATGTAAATACGTCCTACTGGAAATATATAGATAGTGGAGAGAAAACAAGGTTTATAGGGCAGAAGCTATTCTGCGGAGAATTCTTCCCGTCATCAGACATGTGAACTTATAAAGACAAGACTGGTTTCTCACTGATGCCTGGTCAACACAGAAGTTCTCTCCTGGAGGAAATTTGTTTGATAACATTGAAAAATTATAATTGCACCGTGCCTTTTTTTTTCTTTCTAAATGAGAATCAAACAAGAAGAGAATATAGCCAAATTCTCATGTTTGTAGACTTGTAGCGGTATAACAAGTAATGAGCATGCCTACAACGACTCCTATATGAAAGAACTTTTAGAGTGGTTTCCCACTGAATTTGATAACTTGGAAAATGTATAAAATATTATCAATAAAACTTAGTGAAGCTGAAAAAATCTACCAACAGTATTAGGTTAAGACTGAATTCTGTTTCTTTTCTATCCAGGGAAAATGTTATAAAACTACCATCATATGAAGCCAGAAATGTAGATAAAAAGTATTATGGAGGTGTATTAGGCAGTAGATTAGTTAAAATATCTTTTTTTCTGGAAGTTGTCATGTTTGTGATGTTTGTTACCTCTTTTAAATTTGGTATTTGTGAATGATTTCTTCTTCTAAATAAATGAGTATCCACTTTCACTTGTAATTTAGGATTTTTGATTTTGTTACTCTTTTTTGTAAAAAGGTCTTCAGACCTTGTATGTACATCAGGCCCTTAGAAACCTAGATCATCCTCTCCCACCAAGATCTGGAAAGATCCGTGTGCCAAGCGTAAGCAAGCGATTGGTTTTTGTCTGACTTTGTTCTAGTCTCGGCCCAGCTGGCAAGTGTGAAGGGTTTCTTCCAAATGTAGGCAGAGTTTTACATGACAATCCAGAATGAATAAAAAGAAAGCCCATCTTCAGAGAACAAAAGACAGTATCAGTGCGCAGAGAAGTAGTTATTATAGATGCCTTGCTTTGGTTTCTGCTTTGTCCTCTGCCACTGTGAAAGAAGAGCCTTGTGATGCCCGAGTCAAGGTCACCCACCTTTCTTCAAGGTGAATGGAAAACCGTCTAATCAATTCAGCAACTGCAGTTCTAGCTGCATGTTAGTCAACGCCCCTGAGGACTCATAGACATTGAACCAGTCTTCCAAGGGCAAAGTTCCGATTATTGCATGAGTATTTGCAAACTGCTCTAAGCCGTGCACTCCTTCCAAGCACCATCTACTATTTATGTCTCCATTTGTGCTGCCCCTACAGGAGCTCATGCCCAGAGCTAAATCCTCCCTATTTAGCCATCTTATTAACCCGAAGGAGGAGAACCTCTAAGTGAGAATGTGGATGGCGGTTCATGCACTTTCTTCCCCCAAATGCCCATCAAGTTGTTCTTAACAAGCAGATAGTGTATCCTAGGGATATGCTGCAAGGATATTGTGAGTTCAGAAATCCGGAAAACCTTCCATTGATGGGAAGTAAAACGTAGTGATCTTTACAAAAATTTAGCAATGTATAACTATTGTAGTTCTTTTTTTATTTTTAATTTATTTTATATATATATAGAGAGAGAGAGAGAGAGAGAGAGAGAGAGCAAGCTGGAGAGAGGAGGAAAGGGAAAGAGAAAAAGTCTTAAGCAGGCTTCATGCTCAGTGCAGAGCCCAGCACAGGGTTCTATCCCACAACCCCGGGATCATGACCTGAGCAAAAATCAAGAGTTGGGCACTTAACTGACTGAGCCCCCCATGCGCCCCTAACTACGTAGTTCTTAAAGACTTACCCAAAGTCTTTCAATTATGTTTTCTTATTAAACCTCAAAAAGAAAAAGATGGACTCTAGGAAATCATGACCCCGGACAACTAACTGAAATCAGAAGAGTGCGTATGCTTCCAGGAATTGACCCAAATGTCTGACTAAATATCCAAATAATTAATTTTATCAGTTTTAGATGGGCAAATTAACTTGTTAAGAATAAGAAACTTTAATCACTGTGTACACCTGAAACTGATAAAACATTGTGTGCCAACTATACTCAAATTCATTAATTAATTTCAGAGGGAAAAAAGAATACATCTCACCTCTTTGTTCTCTAAGTTTTCTTCTCCCCATCTCCATGTGAATGCCCATAGTAGATTTTTTTTCTTGTGCTGTGTTTGAGCTTTAAACTACAACCATTCTCTTACTGTCGTTCTGAATTCTTTTTTAATGTTGTCACTGTTGTTTTCATACTCAGCCTATTCAGACACTTATTTAAGATGGCTAAAAAGAGGCAAACTGTACAGCCGGATTAAATAAATCAGCTAAAACCCTGAAACAAAGAGAAATCCACTTTTCCTGCACTGTATTAAAAATGAGAAGAGAAAAGGAAGATGAGGGGAAAAAAGGGAGAAATGGAGAGAAACGTTCACTGCGTTTATAAACAGAGGTTTCAAGGGGGACCAAGTCTTTTTTCTTATTTCATGAGTTTTGCTAACCCTGTGTAAGCCTGCAGATTTTGTTGTGACTTACATGGACTTGAATACAAAGAGACTGTCTGGTTTGTTGTACCACGAACGGAAAGGGGCGCTCTGTGGAATCCAGGGATTTGTGAGGAGGGCCTTAGAGGTTTGCATAGAAGCCCAAAGGTACAGCGGCCATTTCTGTATCCGATCAACTACACAAAATGTGTGGGATTCTTACATCATTTTCCCCAAATGGATCCCTGCGTTCTTCTAAAAGAACTGCCATGGTTTTTCACTTACATGGCTGTTTTTGCCCTCTTTCTCAGGTTTGCTTCGTGAACCTGGATGTGAACAAGGATGCGTGCAGCACGGAGCACCTGCAGCAGGTAATGCCGGGAGCACGGACTCCCGGGGAGCTCGTGACAAGGGCTGCCTACACTGACCAGACAGCTGACGTGACGTTTTCCATAAATGATGCTCGTTTAGTTGGAGACTCTTCAGCTGGATGGTGTCATCACGGCCCATTCCCTGACCGTCTCCCTGCCACCTCCCACAGTTTGCCTTCCTTATGTTTGTGATGCTTGCTTTCCCAAGATAACAGGGCCGCTCTCCAAGCAGGTGCTTTTTCCTGCCCACGGGGCCTGATAGTGGCTTTTTCAGCCCCCGTCTTCATCCTGTCTCAAACACCCCGCCTGAGATGATGTCTCCAAGGCTTTTCCCAACCTGCTGGATACCAACCAGCCCTTCTCTGCGGGTCTCAGGTCTGCTCCTTCCTGCTGCTTTGAGGAAACGCTTGGTCTCTAACCTTGGTTTCCCAGCCCTACACTCATCTGGGACTCGCACTTGTGCGTTCTCCAGCAGCCACATATTCCAGGCTCATCGGAGGTTGTGATGATCCCGACGTAAATCCTTGACAACGTGCAAGACGTTGAAGGACCCCTCAGTCCTTTGGAACGAGAGCTAACAAGGGGTCCTATAGGAAGAATTAATTGGTGTGAATTGATTATCCTTTCATGCCCAAAGCTGAAGATGGTTTGACCCTACTCTTTGGCATAATACGGTAGAGTAACACACTATTTGCAGCTTGACATCACAGAACAGCCGGCCTGTGATGACTGAGTTATTCCTGTAACGTTTTGGGTTTTTTTTTTAACACTTATTCATTTTCGAGACACAGAAAGACGAGTGCAATCAGGGGTGGGGGCAGAGAGAGAGGGAGACACAGAATCTGAAGCAGGCTCCAGGCTGTCAGCACAGAGCCGGATGCGGGGCTCGACCTTACGAACTGCGAGATCATGACCTGAGCCGAAGTCGGAAGCTTAACCCACTGAGCCACCCAGGCGCTCTTGTTTCGTTTTGTTTTTTGTTCCCTTGCCAGTGCTTCACCTGAAGCTTCTCAAACCCAATTGCCCATACAGCTTATCCATTACAGACTTCCACAGAGCTTCCGACGTCATTCATCCGTGTAGTGCTGGAGGGATTAAAAAAAAGTGTACATATCATTTCGTTTAGGGGACTTGTGGTGCAGAGTCAAAGAGAGAGAAGGAAGGACCAAAGCAAGTTGGCATCTTAAGGACTGTGTGTTTGAAGATTTATGTGAGTGATTTGAGACAGTCTTCTTCTACAGCTAAGGGTAGAAACCCGGCATCCACTTAGCTGCCTAAACTTGTGTGAACTCATCTTCTCTGGGCCTCAGGCTACTTATGTGCAAAAATAAAAAAAGTAGTAATGGTACCTAATCGGGGTGGGGGTGTTGTGGGGATTAAATGTACTAAAATGTAACATGTGTGCAGAGTTTAGCACAGTGCCTGGTACATAGAGCAAAATTAATGTTAGAAATTATTTTATTATTGATATGATTATTGACTTTGTTAAAACAGATGATGATTAGACAAGTCTCTCATTCCAAGTTTTAAAGGAAAGAAGAAACCCCTACTATGCATACCTGTGGTGTGACAGTAATTATTAAATGTCTACTTTGGCATATTTAGAAGCAAAGAGTTTTTAAAGCTTTAAGTAATTTCCTATTCCAGTGTGAACCTTCAAGTTTCAGCTTCACACTTTGTCTAGTAATAATCTTAGTAGATTAAGTAATCTATCATTGGTGCAGTTATTCAGGTATATTATTTTTGCAAGTAAGTAGTTTGGGGGTAGTGTTTTGGAGGTGAAAAGAAATCATCTAAACTAATACAGATTCTTCCTCTACAGAAATTGGTCAACGTTTCACCAGATCTTCCAAAACTTATCAGCTCCATGAATGTCCAGCAGCCAAAAGAAAATGAAATTGTTCTTCTAAGTGGGTTAACATCCGGAAATCTCCAGGCAGATTTTGAAGTTTCACAGGTAAGAGATGTAAACTCTTGATAAAATATTCATCAGAGATAAGTTATCTACGGTCAGCTCTTGGCACAAGTCAGTACGGACTTCAAATAGATGCCACATTTAAGCTTCCATAGCCTAGGACTCAAAAATTTCTTTGCAATCAAAAGCAGTCTTTATCTGTGTTTCTTCTAAATATGCCACTCAGAGTTTGACAGAGCTTCCCTTACCTCAACTCCTACCATTTATTATATTCTCAAGTTCATGTTGTTAAGTTGTACTTAAACTAGAGCAGACATGCTGGGAATTGACAGCTTAGCTTGGTTTTCTACAAATCCATTAGATTGTCAAAAATAGACTCATCTTGGGGCGCCTGGGTGGCTCAGTCAGTTAAGCGTCCGACTTTTGATTTTGGCTCAGGTCACGATCTCACAGTTGGGAGACGGAGTGCCATGTCGGGCTCCACGCTGACAGCTTGGAGCCTGCTAGAGATTCTCTCTCTTCATCTCTCTCTCTCTCTCTGCCCCTCCTTCACTCATGCTCTCACTGTCTCTCAAAAGAAACATTTAAAAAAATTAGATTCATCTTCTGTTTCACATACAATACAAAAATTCTAATTCATACTATATGGTCCCAGCATCCCAGCATTTCTTCTTTCTGGATGTTATTTATTTCTTAGGATATACCAAATGAGTCATGGTAATAAATACAGGATTGCAGCCCCGTGGGTGGAATGTGAGTTTCCTAGACTTAAAGAGTAAAATTCCTAGAGGAAATGAATGTTACTAAAAATAAAGCAGGAATTAAGATGCTATTTTTCTCATTCAGTGTACTGATGTTCATTATTATTAGAGAAATCATTATAACATTCTTTACTTGAAGACAAATTTTTTAAATTATAAATTGTTCAATTTACAAATATATATACACATATGTATATATGTGTGTATATATATATACACATATACGTGTGTGTATATATATATATATATATATATATATATATTTATGTAATGATTTCTAGAGGCATATCATATTGAAGATTGTTGATTTTTCCCAAATAAGATATGCTGATAGTGACACATAACACCACTACGGATTAAAATGGTGAACATTTGCTTTCCTCCAAATTGTTCTTTCTTGGGTTTTAGTTTTGCTGGAAAATTTTAAAATACTCTTTTACTCTTCAGTCCTTTGAAATACCAAAAAACTCGGAAACGTACCCACTATTTCTAGCATCTACCCCGGATGCTTCGTAAAAATCTGCACACAGCCTATTACAATTTGGTAATTAAGACTAGGGGCGCCTGGGTGGCGCAGTCGGTTAAGCGTCCGACTTCAGCCAGGTCACGATCTCGCGGTCCGTGAGTTCGAGCCCCGCATCGGGCTCTGGGCTGATGGCTCAGAGCCTGGAGCCTGTTTTGGATTCTGTGTCTCCCTCTCTCTCTGCCCCTCCCCCGTTCATGCTCTGTCTCTCTCTGTCCCAAAAATAAATAAACGTTGAAAAAAAAAATTTTTTTTTAAAAAGACTAGAACCAAACTTCTCCGTCTGTCTCATAATTTATATTCTTAGTGAGAAAATTAATCATCTGGAAAGAGAAAACAGAAATGGCCCTAAGTGCCTTCTCTTTATATTGAGCAAAACTATGATGACCAAAAGTAATTTCCAAAACTGAGTTTTAAAAGTATTTCTGTACCAAGCCTGTTAGGATTTCTAATTAAACATGACAGAAAATTGGCTCATGCATGAAAAGAATGTAACTAAAAAAACTAGTGGGTAGATGGGGCGCCTGGGTGGCTCAGTTGGTTGAGTGTCCAGCTTCGGCTCAGGTCATGATCTCACAGTTCGTGAGTTCAAGCCCCGTGTCGGGCTCTGTGCTGACAGCTCAGAGCCTGGAACCTGCTTCAGTTGCTGTGTCTCCGTCTTTCTCTGCCCCATCCCCAGTCATGCTCTGTCTCTCTCTGTCTTAAAAATAAATAAAACATTTAAAAAGAAAAAACTAATGATAGATTATTATAGGGACTTGAACAGTGCCATCAGGACATGAATTTCCCCTTGTGACCTCTTTCCGGCTTTCTCTCTCTTTAATGGTTATCAGTCTTTTCCCATAAGAATCCCATTCCCTTTGGGTTCAAGTTGAGCAAGAGTGAATGTCCCCCCCGGGTGCCTAACAGTAAAAGTCTGATTGTGTTCTATTGGCTCTCATGTGTCATGTGCCTATCTCTCAACCACTCACTATGGCCTGAGGATTGCAGTGTTCAGATTGGCCAGGCTGGGTCACGTGATCACCTCAGAGGGTTTAGGTGAATTAACTCCATGGAAATCACTGGCATTGTGGGTGAGCCAGAAAATGATGCTTCACAGGCTATGAGAAACAGAAGAAGATTGAGTGACGTTGGGTCACAAAAACAACACAGATACTAATTGGGGTTAGGGAAAGTTAAATTATCAGGACTTATTAAATGTCATCCATCAAAAGCATGCTTAAAATTCTGCATATTTGTTCCTAGGAGTCGTCAAGAATTGTCTGTGAGCTATAACACTCTTAAATGTTTCCTACTTCCCTCTTCTAAAAGGCCTCATCGCTTCCTATATATCACTTCACCCTTCTGCCGTCTCCCAAAGGCCTACATCGTTTTTCAGATACCACAATCCATGTGTTTTAATAAATTAGCAATGTTGGGGCAGCATATCAATAATGAATCCCATCTTAGCCAACCATAGCCGGTACCTAATTCTTTAGGGATAGTCTCAATTTGGCTGCCTCGCCTCAAGAAATTCAGTTACCTGTTGATTCCTAAGTAAACATGGAGATATTGGCAGAGGCAGCATGAGCTAGGTTAATGGGGGGAGTCTAAGGGCAGTCCCAAGGGCATAGCTATTGTTCCCACTGACCCTGTGAAGAAGGCAATAAACGAGCTGCTTGGCACCTTTGACCCTGGAAATTACAATGCCAAAGATGTTCAGTGGTGCAGATAACAAATTACCTCACTTCTCTCAACTGTAATTTCCTATTCTATAACATGGAGATTTAAAAAAATACCTTTTCTCCATTCTCAGAGACTAGTCACAGTGATTTTCATAAAATAACATGAAGGCACCTTGGGAAGGACTATTCAAATGCAAATTGTATTTTCTTTCCATGTCCAAAAAGTTGAAGGAAGGTGAAGTAGAAAGAAAATTTCATTTAAAGCAAAATAAGGTACCAGGGTGGAGTACTATATACACCAGGAGTAATCATCCATTCTCCTTTGGGGAAGAGAAGTGTAATATTGTTGCAAGGGATTGTGTACAGAGTGCCTTTTCTGCCTCCTGAGGAGTTTTGTTATCTTCTCATAGATGATTACGAAATGATTATTCAATGTCTTCATTCCAGCTCAGCAAATGACTCACATGCTTTTTTATATTGCTATGTTATTTTACAGTTGTACAACTGGAAAAAATGTAAGAAAATATTTATCGAATACTTTATTCATTCATTCAACAAATATTTACTATGCACCTGGAAAAGTGCAAAGCATAGGGGGTTAAGGATACAGTGGTAAATGAGTCGGACATCTTGCTCTCAAAGAGCAACTTACTTAGTCTGGCATTCTCTCAGATGTTATTTCTTTTGGATACAATTAAATGTATATAAACACATTGCACAACTATCCATGTGCCTGCGTCTCAAAAGACTAATGAATACATACCAGCCAGCAACAAATAAGAAATTGCCACAACAGGTACATTTTCCTTCCTCGGGCCATCCTTAAGAGCCTTCGGCTAAGACTCTAAAAAATTCTTAAAGAAAATCATCATGCCCATGGTCAAGTAAAATACTAAGTGGAAAGTACAAGTAAAAGCAATTATTTTCCTACAGAAGAAAATTTTTCTGAGATGCTTATTACGTACAATAATAAGATCTACTCCTCCTGTGGCTGACCTTTCTATGAGATGAACACATAATTTTACTGAGCATGTGTGCGTTTGAGGAGGTCCAGGTGCAAACCACCCTTCTTTCCAGCTTGCACATTTTTGGTTAATATTGGAGTTTTGCTGACTGGGCCAGGAAGTCATGGGGAGAATTGGAAAGGACACAGGAATCCAACAGATCTGGATTGCAGTGCTGGCTTTCCACTTTATATTGGTGTAGACTTGAAAGGACCAGTAAGTCTTTCTGTGCCTGATTTCTCCTCTATAAAAGAGCAAAGACATCACCAGCCTCACAGAAATATTGTTTGCGTTGAAGGTAACAAGATATTCAAAACACTTAATAGACTACAATAAAATTATATAATAATACCTGCCATTATTTTGCAGGTTATAGTGTTTGGTCTTCATTTCCCTAAGACTCTCAGGATGTTTATTTACTTGCAAGAAGCTTGTTAAGAAAATATGTTTTCTTTCTAGGAGTGCAATAGCCATGGAACATTGCACTTTTAATACAAGTCTTTCTCTACATTTGTTTTGAGGTGTTATTTAACTGTTCATTAATATCTCTTTTGGTTCCTGCAACAACATATAAAACCTTATGTCATATGTACTTAATCTGAATGATATGAAATGGCCAATACGCAGCCATTTTTACCTACAAATAACTTCATTTGGTTCCACTTTGTAATTATTTTTATTCATGCCTTATCCACCGGCAATATATTGTGTCCCACCCCCCTGGGGAATTATCTAATTCATGTTTGTACCTACCAGCATACCTTGCATGTAATACACACCCAAAAAGTATGTTATAAATTTCAAGTTAGTGTATTATGTCTGAATTCAGTGGAAATAAAATTAATCACGCCAGCTACCGTTAACTCTACAATTGTTCCTCATTATTGCGGGGGATCTCAGACCCTTTGTGACTTCCATAAAAGCTACAGACCATTACTTCTCAAATGTTAAGGCATGTAGGAATCACCAAAAGAGTTCTGGGAAATGCAGATTCTGATTTAGTACCTCCGAGGTAGGTCCTGAGATTATACACATCTAATAAACTGCCAAACCACGCCAAGGCTGCTGGCCTACATACAACCCACACTTTGAAAAGTAAGGTCAGAGCGCACCTGGGTGGCTCAGTCAGTTAAGCATCTGGCTCTTGATTTGGGCTCAGGTCATGATCTCACAGTTCATTGGATCAAGCCCTGCATCAGGCTCTGAACTGACAGTGCAGACTGTGCTTGGAATTCTCTCTCCCTCTCTCTCTGCCCCTTCTCCTCTCTCTCCCTCTCTCTCTCTCTCTCTCTCTCTCTCTCAAAGCAAATAAACTCTAAAAAAAAATAAGGTTATGACCCCCCCTTCTTTGAAAAACAGACCTAATTGCATAAGCACATAGATCAATTCCATTTCTGAGCCTCCTGGACCCCTTGGAGAATGGTTGGATTTTTCATTTTGCAATCATCTGTTCTAGAATTACTCTAATTATAATATTCAACCAAAAAGACTGAAAAATATATACTACTTTCAGAAATACAATATGGATGTCGGTGTACATGTATTTCTCTGTGTGTGCACACACTTACCCCTCACACACACATGTATCCACGTTCAAGAATTCCAAAATGACAAAATTAACTCTGATCCTAGAAAGCACATGATTTAAATGATCCTTTCTGTAAGACAAACATTTGGACATAAAATATTTCCCCCAAACATTTCAGATTCCACTGAGATATAAATTTATTTAGCTTCCTCCCGCCCACTAACTCTTATTTCCATTCAAAGAACTTTCTGTTGAAAATTACTATAAATGAACATATTGTTCCTTTTAAAAAAACAAAAATCCTGATGCACAACGTATGTTTGCAATTTACTAGTAACCTGCGCACAAGCAATTGAAACTTTTATTCCTCTTCTAATGAACAACAATATGAATAGTGAAAATGTGTAGTGGCGAATAGGGACATGGTCTGTAACGCTAGAAGAGAACAAAATTAACAGATCCCACTGGACACCATCCAATGATTTGAGCCTCCTTATCACTGTTTTCCTCACATGCTGGCCTTTTAGAGATAATTAGTGCACTTCCAATGGATTGCTTCATATCTCACTGTGTCTGCCTCTTCAGACGAGCCATACACATTATAAATTCTAACTGTAGATAATGGCTAGAGCATCACCAAGGCAGAAAAAGACACCGGCCTGAGAAACGGGGACTCAGTTTAATCAAGAAGGGTGCCCAAGACGGTCTTAACATTCCCCTCAGCTTGACCAGACTTCAGGCAGGCTTCTTCCTGATAGGCACTGACTGCCCTTTTCTTAGAACATTCACTTTAGAAAACTCGTTATGAATTATTTCTCTGTCCCTTTGAGATGGAAATCATTTTGAAAAGTCCCATGCCTGTTTTACAACCCAGGAGTGTCCTTTTCAAAGACCGGGGGACCGTCTCTGAAAGAAGATCATCAAACAGGATAGTGTCCCTTTCTCGGTGGAAGGATGGGAGCCTACCGTTAGTAGGATCCTTCCTCCGATTTGCAAAACTACCTCTTGCCGTGCAGATACGAGTACACTTACTTTTCCTTTGGATAAAGCCAGTTAGCAAGCACAGATGGCCTGCGGGCCTCCGACACCAGCTCTTAAAAACTCTACTGCCTCTTGTTTCAGCGCAGTTGGGGTCCAACTCAGTTCTGGCCCTTCTTTCCCTATTTTAAGAGCTCCGAAGAAAGTCTCCCTTAACCTGTTTAACTTTGCCCAGTGCAATTTTTGCTTTGACAGGAGAGAGCAAAAATATGTGATACAGCTGGTCTATTTTCCCCGAAGCCAGACTTTCTCCTAGGTACCCTGTGTTCCCAAATATCACTTGAATTTTTTTTTCAAGCAATCCATCAATCTCAGCCCAGAAGATAGACCAAGTATTTTAAATGTCCCCCACTCTTTATAACAAGGAAGATTAGTAGAAGAAGAAAGGTCAGAAGCAATGGGTTTTTTTTTTTTTATTTTGTCTTTCAATAAATGCATCTTTTCCTCTCTACTTTCAGTGTCCTTGGCTGCCAGATATCTGCTTGGTCCAGTGTGCGAGAGGGAACAGGGCCAACAGTACCAACTGCATCATCTTTGAAATCAACAAATTTTTGATCGGTCTGGAACTGGTGCAGGAACGGCAGCTCCAGCTGGAAACAAACATCCTGAAGGTGGAAGATGACACAAACTGTTCCCTGTCTTCAATTGAAGAAGACTTTCTCACCGCATCGGAGCACCTGGAGGAGGAAACTGAGGGGGAAGAATACAGGAATGGTGAGAAGTTCCCGAGAAAACACATGCGCATCCTGAAATTAGTCACCCTGGGAAAATGAGCGCCATTCCAGGAGAGTTTCAGGCCACATCAGTTTGGCTGACACATCGCCATCTCATCACTTACTGAGTTTAGGGAGGGAAGGAGAGGATAAGGGAACACTAGTGAGGATGCTGACTAATGCACTCAGATCTAATGGTTGGGTGACTCCGTCTTCCTGAAGATGCCTTGGGGATGCTGAGGACATCCTCCCACCCGCCAGGAGACAAAGACTATCACAGGGAGGAAAGTTATCTGCCCGAAGACTTCCATAAAGCTACCTATTAAAGTTGAGCCCACTTAAACGGGCCTGAATCCTAGCACCGCCTCTTTGAGGCTGTGAAGCCTGAGCTGATTACCTAGTCCTTTGGAGCCCCAGTTTCTTCATCCATTACTTGGGAGGACAATAGTGCCTCTAACACTGTTATAGTTACGCTATGTAGCTACATATATTTATGATACTTGCCTGTAATTATGGGAAGGACAGAAGGAAGTAGCCCGGGAGAGTACTTAGCACTCATTTATTCATGGTTTTGATTGACTGATCAATACAGTCCAGTCAACAAGGTGTTCCTCTTCCCCACCCTTAGCCACCGAAGAAGGGATATCCCAGATGCTGTTGACACTCTCTGGGACAAGTCCTACCCAAACTTGAGAGCGGATGTTTGCAACAAGGCTTGCTATGGAGGTTGCTGTAGACATCCTTCCTTCTCCTTCTGTATGCACTGGGAAGCTCTAAAATGCAACTGTTTGGGGTCCTTTTCCGGTGGAGAAAGGTGACCAGCACTTGTCTCCCCACTGCCTTCTTCTCCCACTCTAGCGCTTACATTCATATCCCACGTTGAGAGCCATTTTGTCGAGCAGGGTTCCATACCGAAACTCAGAAACCTTTGCAGATGCATTTGTCTTGAAGGAACACTCTAAATGTTGTTTTTGGGGGGCGGAAGGCAAGGGGGAAACTGATGCTTTAAGGCATGTTTAGAAAGTGGTTGTTATTTTGGACTCATGAGATCCTGCCATCCAAAAAGTAATAGTGGGCCCTCGTTTTGTCTTCACCAGGTTATGAAAATATAAATGCCTCCGCTCATGTTTTGGAAAGTAAAAAACCAAAGGAAGTCACTCAGGAGGAATGGAATGACAACAAGAAAAAGTTGCTTTATCCTTCAGAAGACAAATGCATTAGCAGATCTCATACCACAGTGATTAAAGCAGAAGGATCTCTGGAAAAAGTAGAAGGCACCATTTTACAGAGCCTCGATTCATCAGCCGAGCCATCAGAGTGGACAGGCAAAGCTGTGCAGAATGAGAAGCCAGCCAGAAATTACTATTACTCAGAAAGTTATAAAGGGCATGTGGAAAAGTCACAGGCACCATATATTCCAGGGGATGTTCATTTCCCTGGGATGGTTAAGAAAGGTGGGCCTTCCGTGCACGGTACCCTCACTGAGCATGGCAGCAGCTTAGACCCAGGGGACCCTGAAGACGGCACAAACTCTCTTCCTCCCCACCAAGATGGAGAGGTCACCGCTGGGGAGTATGCCACAAATTTAGCAGAATCCGTGCTACAGGATGCGTTTATTCGGTTATCTCAGTCGCAGCCTACGCCACCCCAGGAATCTGCAGTCGGTGTTTCTGTAGGGAGCACTCTGCTACCCAGTGGCTGTTCCACAAAAGGTATGGTGGTCCCACGGTCATGGAATGAGCTCCCCCAAATCGTCATCGTTCAGAGTCCAGATGGCAGCGATGCTGCCCCTGAGGCAGGCATCTCCTCGTGGCCTGAGATGGAAGTCTCTGTTGAAACCTCAGGGGTCCTCTCTGGAGAGAACTCCGGCAGACACCCTCAGAGCGCTCTGGAAGTTGCGTTAGCTTGCGCGGCCACTGTGATTGGAACTATTTCCAGTCCACAGGCCACAGAGAGACTTAAAATGGAGCAAGAATCTTTGGTTTCACCCCGTCCACTGGGAGGCAGTGACCACCTGCAAAGTCAAATATCCCAAGTCCTCAAGGAACCTTCTGTCAGCGAATACTCCTTTCCATCTGCCTTGTGTGGCATGACCCAGGTGGCGAGCGCCATTGCTGTTTGTGGCCTCGGCGAATCGGAAGAGGCGAAGGCTCCGAGTGGCCTCTCGTGTGCAACTGAGGCTCATGCAGCAGTCCCCCCACTCTGCGGTTTGGCGACAGGGAGCAGCATGGAGCTGGGAAGCGAGGCCATCGCACAGGTATTACTCCAGGAGGCTGCGCTGGTTTTAACAAGGCCCGACCCCCACAGCAGCATCGGAGACCTCATGGAATCAGTGAGCAGGAGAATCCTAGAAACGGCTTCAAAGCCTCAGACCCTGTGCTCAGAAAACGTCCTCAGGAATGAGCTGGCACAGACCCTCTCCAATGTTATTCTGGAGCATTCCATTGATGAAGCTCTCCAGAGAAACAGAACAATTGATCCCAATGTTAGCAGACATTCATCTGAGACTCTTGAGACCTTGATGGAAAGTACAAACCAACTGCTCTTCAGTGTGATATGCTTCACATTCAAGAAGATGAGGCATTTTGTACAGCTTGGTGAATGGCCCACTGTCCTTGCTAATGAGACCATCAGATGGAGGGAAACGGACTTGGGCTGCCAGCCACCTGATCAGACTGCTAGTCTAGCGTGGACAAGAGCCACCGAACATTCCAGCGGCCAGCCACTTGGTGGCAATCCACAGAGTACCAGTCTTGTTACCAATGATCTTCTAGATGACATTTATCTGAAGCAAGATAGGAGGGGCCCAGCAAAGCCAGGCCTCTTCAAGAATCCCACGCTGCAGTCTGAATTGCCCTGTAGTCCCAGGGGGCCAGATTCTTCACCTGCTAAAACACCCCCCAAGGAAATAGATCTAAAAGTAACAGTGGGAGAAGATCCAGACAAGCCTCATCAGACACCCAGTTACAATGAGAATGAGTTCAGAGCCTCTTCAGAGAGAGAGAAGACGCTGACAGTGGGCAAGTACAGCAGAGGTTCCCAGGATGCCAAGGACAGTGTCAGTATAAACGCCCAGGAGAAGTATAATCATACCTCACGTCTGAACAGTGAAATTCAAGTTAACCTGTCTTTGTTAGGGAATGACTTCCCCCTTCCTGCTCAATCCACGCTACAGGCAAAACATGCAGACCTATACTGCATTACAGACTTTGCGGAAGAATTAGCAGAGATGATTGTCTCCATGGCAACCGAAATCGCAGCAGTTTGCCTTGACAACTCCAATGGAAAACAACCCTGGTTTTGTGCATGGAAAAGAGGGAATGAGTTTCTGGTTACCCCGAACGTATCCTGCCGATCCTTGAAGAGGAAGAAGGAAAGCCAGACCAGCGGGGCCACAGTGAGGAAGCACAAACCACCACGGCTCAGCGAGATCAAGAGGAAAACGGATGAGCACCCGGAGCTTAAAGAGAAGCTAATGAACAGGGTGGTGGACGAGTCCGTGAACCTTGAGGACATCCCGGATTCGGTCAGTGTTTTTGCAGACGAAGTGGCAGCCAAGATCATGAACCTAACAGAGTTCTCCGTGGTGGACGGCGTCTGGCAAGCCCAGAGCTATCCCCGGAACCGGTTACTCAGTGGAGACAGGTGGAACCGGCTGCAGGCTTCCAGCTGTGAAAGCATTCCAGAGGAGGACTCCAACGCCAGGGCCTACGTAAGTAGCCTGGGTTTCATGAGTACCCTAAGTCAGCCAGTTAGCAGGGCCAGCTCTGTCTCCAAGCAGTCCAGCTGCGAGAGCATCACTGAGGAGTTTTCCAGGTTCATGGTGAACCAGATGGAAAATGAAGGAAGAGGGTTTGAGTTATTGCTGGATTACTATGCAGGCAAGAATGCCAGCAGCATCCTGAACTCAGCCGTGCAACAGGCGTGCCGTAAAAATGAGCACCTCAGCGTGAGGTCAAGCTGTCCCTCTAAGCAGTCCAGCACCGAGAGCATAACAGAGGAATTCTACAGGTACATGCTGAGGGACATCGAAAGAGAAAACAAGGACAGCACGTCCTCCAGACGAAGCAGCCAGGATTGGACAGTGGGCCTACTGTCACCTTCTCTGCGATCCCCCTTGTGTTACAGACAGTCATCCATGCCAGATAGCAGACCCCTGGGTGCCAGGCTAACGGTGAATGCGCCCATCAAAGCCAGCTCCTTAGATGGCTTTACTCAAAACAGCCAGCAAGATTTCCTAAGTGTACATCCAGTCAGTAGCACTTCCTCATCCGGTCTCTGCAAATCTGACTCTTGCTTGTATCGCAGAGGTGGAACCGACCAGATCACCAACATGTTAATTCACGAGACGTGGGCAAACTCCATCAAGGCCCTCATGCGAAAGAACAAAATTATAGCGGATGATGCTGAGGCAGCTGAGCCTGTTCCTGGTGGCTCTCCCAGGCACACGGAGAGATGTGCAAACAGATCATCTTCGAGCAGGGCGCAAAGTGGGCCTGGTCTTCTGGCGCAGGAGTCCATCGATAACCCGAGGAAAGACTCCATTACCGAAAGCAAGCATCCCCCAGTGTCAGCTCGGAGCAAAGCTTTTCCTCTTACAAACCACAAGGGTTTAGATTCTAAAAAGGAAACGTCTTCATGCCATGAGTCTGTCCCTGTAAGCCACAGCAGGTGGTCCCTGTGCGCCAGGGATGTACCTTTAATTCAAATTGAAACAGATCAGAGAGAAGAGTGTGTTGGAGAACCTGAACACTTCTCTTCCAAAAGCAGCCCCCTAGAGGAAGCAGAGGAGCATTTGAAAGATGAAAAAGTCCCCCATGTGACGAGGGATGGAGACACTGCCGAGAGTGCCTGCCAAAACCCCAGGTGAGTGAATGACCTCTTAGACTAGATAGGGTGCACGGGACTGGACTTTGCATCTCCCTTA
The DNA here is from genome assembly GCF_014898765.1 of Herpailurus yagouaroundi. Taxonomy (NCBI): domain Eukaryota; kingdom Metazoa; phylum Chordata; class Mammalia; order Carnivora; family Felidae; genus Herpailurus; species Herpailurus yagouaroundi. Next base: position 11,025,611 of record NW_024412433.1, read on the forward strand.
ATATTTAGTCTAAATCGGAGGGACTTTATTGATGCAGGAACTGAATTCGGAGACAATAAGTGACCTCTCTGGGTTAATATGCACTTATAATAGAAATTTGGAAGTAATTTAAAAAATTTTTTTAATGTTTGTTTAGTTTTGAGAGAGAGAGAGAGAGAGAGAGAGACTCTGAGTGGGCGAGGAGCAGAGAGAGGGAGACAGAATTGGAAGCAGGCTCCAGGCTCTGAGCTGTCAGCACAGAGCCTGACACGGGGCTTAAACTGACCAGCTGTGAGATCATGACCTGAGCCGAAGTCGGACGCTTAACCGACTAAGCCACGCAGGCGACCCTGGAAGTAATTTTTTGAAAACTTCAAAAACAAATGGAATTCATCTATATAATAGGAGAATGAAAGTTTCGTTTTCCACATTAAAATTAATCTCCCATACTGTTACCTTTTAAAATTCAGTCATAAAAATTTTCAAGCAAAAAAGAAAGTTATGTCAACTTATCCACTTGAAAAAAGTTAAATTTAAATACTTTTTAATATTAGAATCTGACATTAAACATTTTAGTATCATTTTTCTCTACCGTCTCTCCTTTCAAGTTTCTCTATTTTGTTTTGTTCTAAAGATCTTTGCAAGGACACCTTGTCCCACAAACACTGGACCTTTAGATGCATGGTATAATCATGGCAGTTTAAGTGCAAGGCAAGATTGGAGTTTTGTTATTTCAGTAGTTCTTTTCTAGAAGATTGTAATGTAAGTGGCAATGCATTTTGAATTTGAGACAAAGGAATTCTTTCTTTCCAAGTGCTTAAGGAAGTCAATCCTCTTACAATTCCCAGTTTTTGTAGAAAATTCATAACTACTCTTGAATATGGGACCATTGTATCATTTATTTTTTTTTTAATTTTTTTTTTCTTTTTCAACGTTTTTATTTATTTTTGGGACAGAGAGAGACAGAGCATGAACGGGGGAGGGGCAGAGAAAGAGGGAGACACAGAATCGGAAACAGGCTCCAGGCTCCGAGCCACCAGCCCAGAGCCCGACGCGGGGCTCGAACTCACGGAGCGCGAGATCGTGACCTGGCTGAAGTCGGACACTTAACCGACTGCGCCACCCAGGCGCCCCAACCATTGTATCATTTAAACAAATTATTGTTGAAGTTTAGTTGACCTACAATATTATATTAATTTCAGGTGTGCAACACAGTTCAGCTACACATTACTCAGTGTTCACCACAAGTGTGGTCACCCTCTGTCACCATACGTCACAATTACACTATTATTGACAATAATCCTTATGCTGTAGTTTTCATCTCCATGACTTATGCATTTAATACCGTTGCTTCATTTTAAAATGTTTTTTTGTCTCTAAAGTTAAATAAGACAGAAAAAAAAAAATTAAGCTGAGTAGCCTTGGAAAACGTAAGTTAGAGAAATAGCCTATGTCTTTTCAGAGACCTATGCCTGTTGTACAAAGAGCCTGGTATTTTAAAATGTTTAGGTGCAATAAACAAGTTGAACACAGCTTTCATCAAATTTCAGCTGCTCTGGGAAATCTCTAATACTTTCCCCCCACCAGGGAAGCAGAAGGGATCCGTCCTTAGGTGCCGGGACTCCCTATGATTATGGCATCATTACAAGGTGTAGGTGATGGTGGTCAAGGTGCACCTATTTCCTTCTTCGCCTCTTAGTGCTGAGAACTTAACTTTCCTATTGAATAAAATCCTAGGAGAATTCAAGAGAAGGGAAGCATGAAAACCCACAAGCAAAAGAGTGTAATGAAATACAGACCAAGCAGACCAAAACAAGTTCATATATATCAGTAATTCTCCAGCTCTAGACAATACTTACCAAAGTCTTATAGGAGTACCCTACCTCACTTTAGATCAAAGAATTGAAGAAACAAAAGGGCCAATGTGTAATTCTTTAGAATTCCCTTAAGGTGAGATATACGAACATGGAAAAGTCTTATTTTAGATTCCACGTATCTGACTTTGAATCTTCTTCGCCATCGTCATAAACCAGCTGCGATTTTTAGCTGAAGAAAGTTACCTAGTGAGGAAACATTTGTGAACTAGTAGTTCAACAAGATGCATGGTTTCAGGCTCAAACCAAATAGTGATTGTCAATGAAGTTAAGTAACATTCATTATACATTGTTGAGTGAAAGGTCACTAACCTTAAGCTTAAAAGAGGTACAACCTGGGGACTTTCAAACTGTTTGGGAAATATGTATGAATAAGGCCTCCAACTGATTTAGGTTTGGATTCCATATAATGACTCAAGCACATATTCTCTCAACTCATGGTATGGATTTCTGATTTGGTTTTCCAAGAACAAAAGAAATGAAAATGTAGAGCCATCATCCTTAGAAATTCAAGAGCTGAATCTGCTTCCAAAACATAAGGACGTCGAATATATTTTTCTTTGTGAAGCAATATGAAGAATTGTTATAGAACATGAACTCTACTGACTAACCTGGTAACAGTGTCACTTTGAGCAAGTTCCCTAATCTCTCTACGGCAGTTTAGGTGAGTAAGCTATAGGAATAAGGCTCTTAACTCAGTGCCTAACCCATTAGAAGTACTCAATAAACGTTCCCTTTATGGTTGTTGTTGTTCAGGGTTAGGGTGTATGATTGCCTTTATTTCAAGAGATTTTTTTTTTCCCACGAGAAACCTGTTGTGAACAGTGTGAACTTTTTGTTAAAGCGGAATTAGTATGATTTACAAGGGGGGAAATTCATTCTATTTGGATCACATTTTCTAAGCTCAGGGTTGTTATTAGGGGATTTGATATGTCAAAATAGAGAACTGAACTCCCTGTGAAAGAGTTCCTACCTACACACAGAGCAAAGGACGTGACACAACACTTGATTCTGTCTGGTCATGGCGAGGTATCATGTCCTAAAAATGTTTTTAGGCTACTTTCTGAAGGACATTTTCATAACTCTGCTAAAAATGATACAAAGGCTCAACATACTGAAATAAAATTCACTTTCTTACTTTTTTATTTGAAAAACAGAGTTAACAGTTTCGGAATTCATAATGGAAGCCATGTCCAAATGAAAATACTTGTTGGGTTTGAAGCTGCCACATTTGTCCAGATACCTGAATAGTCCCTCAGTCATAAAGAAAGTAAATAATTTAGGACAGCCCGATTCTTGATTTCTGGGAAAATGGTATCGTACTGGTGGGCAGCGATGTCTTCTTAATTCAGGTTATTGAAGAGCAATAATCTAACTTTTCGATAATTTGGGATCACAAGGCAGAAACACCAAGCTAAGAATCCCGAGCATTCACATGTTGCCTTCGTTGGCATAATCTGATGTTTTCAGGAATATATTTTGTGTTGTGTTTTTATTTACATTGGCTTCAAGAAAACAGTTATTCATCCACCAAGCATGTACATGCACATTCTGTGGCACACGCTGCCCTTGAGGTGAAACACACAGTAGAAAGTAGAGATTTAGTACCTGCTGTCATGGGTCCTACACACCAGTGGGAGAGACAGAAAACATGCATGGAAAGAACCCTTTGGCAAAAGATCATTACGGCATGTTATGAGAGAAAGATAAAGAGAGTAATGTGGCGGAGAGCAACTGGTTGGGCGAAGTGGTTACTTAAGATATAATGTGGGCATTTGGATGAGACCTAGGGGAAGACGGAGCCAACCATGTGAAGAATTGAAGGGGAAGATGTGCATTTGCATTTCAAGCAGCACTGGTGTTCTAGCTAGTCTAAAAAAAATCCTCCCACAGACCACCTTGAAGTCCTAGATTAAATATGATAAATATCCTTTTGAATACAGGGCTGACCTTAACAGGGTTACCAATAATGATGACAATCTCAGAGGCAGAAAATGAAAGGATTTGGAAACAAAAGTCATAGACTAAAGTTAGGTCTGTGCTTGCTCTTACTAGTCTCCCTAATCTACAAGTTCATTTCCTAAAAGCTAGAGGAAACCAGGAAATAGTACTGTGGGTCCATGCATGATGAAGACTTAGAAATGACACCAACCTCCATATCCTGAAGGATTATGTCCTCAGAAAAAAAAGTACAAACTTAGGAAAAAAGTTCGCTCACCAGAAAAGGAGTTAAGAAGAAGATGTATCTTTTAGGGTTAGGGCTCTAGGTAGAAAGGGGAAAAATCCCCTAAGAATGTATAACCACAGCTTCCCTAATGCATATTTGAGGTTCTAACTTACACTATCTCTGGTTCAGAAAACCCTAAGTTGCAAATGGCAAGATTTCATTCTTTTTGATTGCGGAGTAATACTCCATATATATATATATATATATATATATATATATATATATATATCTCA
>NW_024412433.1:11030323-11119495 GCF_014898765.1 Herpailurus yagouaroundi
GCAACAGTACAAAGAGGACAGCCTGAACAGAGCTCAGAAGGCACTCTCAGTTAAGGAGTCAGAGATTAGAGGATGCCACACAAAGAACTCCAGAATTCTGTAGAGGGATCCCCTTGAGCCTGTTGCTGAATGCTAAACCCTGCATGTGTATGTGAAACCCCATGAAGCCAAAGACCTGTGAGCTGAAGAATCCCACAAGTTCACATGGGACTTGGAGAAATTTATTTCCAACCAGCAGAGTAGAGAACCCATGTTAAACACATTCAGCATTTAGCAGAGACCCCCGAAAGTATCACGCTATAGAATTAAGGCTAACTTACCCCGAAAAAATAAAAGCTAATCTAAACTTGTTCTAATAAAACTTGTAACTCAACATTGAAAAGGTCAAACTGAACTAAAACTTATTTAACCTAGAATATGGGTCTAATGCTCTTCAGAGAAATACAACAAAATCCAGCACTCGACAGCATAAATATACAGCATAAGATCCAATTAAAAAAAAAATGTTTCACATACAAAGAAGCAGAAAAATGTCACCCATAACCCATAGGATAATCAGTCAGCATAAATATATCCAGGAACTACAGAGGTAACGGGATTAACAGACAAGGACTTTAAATAACTATTACAAACATGTTCCAATATTTAAAGGTACACATGAATCTATAATTGGGTGAAAATTATAAATTCACAAATCAAGAAGTACAGTGAATCTTAAGCAGGATAAACAAAAACCCACATCAAGCACATCATGACCAAATTATTAGAAACCAACGACAAAGAAATAGTCCTAAAAGTAGCTCAGAGGGAAAAACAACTTACATACTGAGGAACACAAAAATTGCAGGTTTCTCATCAGAAAAAGGGAAATCTAAAAGATGAAGAATGACATCTTTCCTGTGCAGAAGGAAAAAAAACTGCCACCTTAGTGTTCTTCACCTCACAAAAAATAAAGGCTATCCATGGATAAGAAGACTCAATATTGTCAAGATATCAGTTCTTCCTAACTTGATTTATAAATTTAATGTAACCCCATTCAGAATCCCAGCTCATCATTTTGTGGATATCAACAAAATGATTCCAAAGTACATACAGACAGGCAAAATACCCAGAACAGTCAAGACAATATTTAAGAAGAAGAACAAAGTCAGGCTGCCATCACCTGGCCTCAAGACTTACTATGAAGCTGCGGTTATCAACACAGTGTAACATTGGCAAGAGAATAAACAAATGGATCAATGGAACAGAATAGAAATGCCAGAAATAGATACACACAAATATAGTTAACTGATTTTTGGTAAAGGATCAAAGGCAAAACAGTGTGAAAAGTAGAGTCTTTTCAACTCAATACTCACCTGCCAAAAAAGAGTCTAGAAACAAAACTTACACCCTTCACAAAAATTAACCCAAAATGGACCATGGATCTAAAAGTAAAACTTAATAAAACTATGAAACTCCGAGACGATGACATAGGAGAACATTTAGGTGGCTTTGGGTTTGGCAACGACTTTTTAGATAGAATATCAAAGACGTGATTCATGAAAAAACTAAGTGATAAAATGGACTTCATTAAAATTAAAAACTTTGGCTGTGTGAAAGGTGCTTGTCAAGAGGACCAGAAGACAGGCTGAACACTGCGATAAAATATTCCCAAAGACATACCTGATAAAGGACTGTTATCCAAAATATATAAAACTCAATAATAAGAAAGCAAACGACTCAATTTTGAAAGTGGCCAAAAGACTTCAACAGACGCCTTATCAAAGAAGACATACAGAAGGCAAATAAGCATATGAAAAGATGCTTAATATCATATGTTATTAGGCAAATGTCAAATGAAAACAACCAATGTGTTGTTTGTGTCTCAAGCAACACACAATGCTGAGAAAGATGTAGAACAACAAGACTTCGTATTTATTTCTGGTAGGAATGCAAAAATGGCACAACGACTTTCAAAGACACTTTGGGAGCTTCTTACAAAAATGAGTATACACTTACCATATGATCCCACAGTCACGCCCCTTGGTATTCACCAAAAGGAGTTGAAAATTTATGTCTACACAAACACCCGCACATAAGATTTTACAGCAGCTTTACTTATAATTGACAAAACTTGGAAACAACCAAGATTTCCTTTAGCAGATTAATGGATCAATAAGTTCTGGTACATCCAGACAATGGAAGGTTTATTCAGCACAAAAAATAAATGAGCTATGAAGCCATGAGAAAACATGGAGGAAACTTAAATGCATATTAAGTGAAAGAAACCAATCTAAAAGGCTACATACTGTATGATTCCAACCCTCCGACATTCTGGGAAAAGGCAGTAAAAAGCTCAGTGGTTGCCAGATGTTAGGAGGGAAGAAGGGATGACAAGATGGAATCCAGAGGGTTTTTAGAACAATAAAACCATTCTGTGTGATACTATAACAGTGGATACATGTCATTATACATTTGTCCAAACCCATAAAGTGTACAACACGGAAGTGAACCCACGGAAGCTATGGATTTGGGGTGATAATGATGCGTCAATATAGGGTCATTGATCGTAACAAATGTATCATTCTGGTGCAAGATGTTGATAGTGGAGAAGGCTGTGGTGTGCAGGGGCTGGGCACATGGGAACTCTCCACTTAGTTTTACTGTGAACCCAAAGCTCCTCTGAAAAAATAAAGCCTTTTTTTTTTTTTAGAATAAGGGCTAAAGAGTAGCTTTTTATGCAAGCAAAATCTTAGAGAACATGTGCTAGGAGATCTATACAAAAGGAAATGCTAATGGAAGTCATTAGGCTAAAGAAAAACGATACTGACGGAAACTTGGACTGCACAACTATGAAGTAGGTAGGTAAATATAAAACACCTTTTCTACTTTAAAGTTTCTTTAAAATATAATTACTTACAATGAAAAAAATATTTTATGACACGTAGAACTAAAATATATGTCGGTTATGACACAAAGGGTGGGAGGGGGAAATGGAAATATACTTTCCTAAGAATCTTCCATTCTGTGTGACTTTGTGTAATGTAATCTGAAGTTGGACTGTGATAAATTGGATGGATACTGTAAACCTTGGAATAACTACTAAAAACATAAAACAAAGAGCTATGTTAATAAACCAATAGTGGAGATAAAATGGAATGCTAAAAAGTGTTCAGTTAATCCCAGAGAAATGCCGGAGAAGAGGAGAACAGGAACAAAGCACAGATGAGAGTAATAGAAAACAATGATCAAGATGATATATTTAAACCTAGTCAGGGGCACCTGGGTGGCTCGGTCGGTTGAGTGTCCGACTTTGGCTCAGGTCATGGTCTCGCAGTTTGTGAGTTCAAGCCCCGTGTCGGGCTCTGTGCTGACAGCTCGGAGCCTGGAGCCTGCTTCAGATTCTCTGTCTCCCTCTCTCTCTGTCTCTCTCCCCACTCACACTCTATTTCTCTCTGTCTCTCAGAAATGAATAAACGTTAAAAAAATAAAATAAACCCAGTCATACTGATAATTGCATTAATTCTCAATGGTCTAAATACTTCCATTAAAAAGACATTTCCTCAGACTGAATATAAAAGTGAAACCCTACTATAACTGTCTGTAAGAAATGTATTTCAAACATAAAGACATAAATAAGTAATAAGTAAAAGAATGGGAAAAGAAGTATAAGAAATATGAAGTAGGCATATTAATAGCAGACTGGGTAGACTTCAGGACAAGAAATTTTATCAGGGATAAGGAGGGATATTTTATAATGATAGAGAGCCCAATCCATCAAGAAGATGGTAATTATAAATATGTAATCACCTAAATAACAAAAATGCAAACTACATGAAACAAAATCTGATAGAGCTGGAGGGTGAAATAGACAAATCTACAATCAGGATTGGAAATCTCACACCCTTCTCTCAGGAACTGATACAATAGTAGACATAAAATCGATAACGATATACAAGATTTGAGCAACCTTCTCTATCAAGTTGACCTAATTAACACTAATTAAACACTCCAACAACAGCAGAATACACTTTTTGTTTTTTAATTTACATCCAAATGAGTTAGCATGTAGTGCAACAATGATTTCAGGAGTAGATTCCTTAATGCCCCTTCCCCATTTATCCCATCCCCCCTCCCACAACTCCTCCAGGAACCCTCTGTTTGTTCTCCATATTTAAGAGTCTCTTCTGTTTTGTCCCCCTCCCTGTTTTTATATTATTTTTGCTTCCCTTCCCTTATGTTCATCTGTTCTGAGAATACACTTTTTTGTTCCAAGTGTACTTGAAACATTAACCTGAGTGGACCACGAAGCCATAAAATAACTCCTAGGGACACCTGAGTGGCTCTGTCGGTTAGGTGTCCGACTTCGGCTCAGGTCATGATCTCATAGTTCATGAGTTCAAGCCTCGTATCAGGGACTGTGCTGACAGCTCAGAGCCTGGAACCTGCTTCAGATTCTCTGTCTCCCTCTCTCTCTGTCCTTCCGCCGCTCGTGCTTTGTCTCTCTCTGTCTCTCAAAAATAAATAAATGTTAAAAAAAATTTTTTAAAGTCTTAATAAATTTTTTTAAAATGGAAGAACTACATAGACTTTTCTGCAGTCAGTATACTGTTTTGAATATTACAGGGTATGTTCTGTGATCACAGTGAAATTAAATAAAATCAATAACAAAAAAATAAATCTAGGAAGTCCCCCCCAAATATTTGGAAATTATCAACACACTTCTAAATTATCCATTGGTTTAAAGATTGGTGACTAAGGACATTTTTATGCTTTAAAGTTAAAATGAAATATTTAAAATGTAGATGCTTGATTTTCATGATTTCCCCCTTCAATGAACTTTTTATAACTAAACAATGACATGACCCATTGGAAAGAGCTTGTAAATGTAGTTCCATGTTTATTGTTACCTTCTACCTATGGCAAGTGATTTCTATTTTCTATTTACAGTGATGACTCAAAATTTCTTTTTAAAATAAACATTTAGGTTTAAAATAAACATTTTAGATTACAGAAACTGGTTGCTTACAATTTTTATTTTATTTTTTTTTTCAACGTTTATTTATTTTGGGGACAGAGAGAGACAGAGCATGAACGAGGGAGGGTCAGAGAGAGAGGGAGACACAGAATCGGAAACAGGCTCCAGGCTCTGAGCCATCAGCCCAGAGCCCGACGCGGGGCTCGAACTCACGGACCGCGAGATCGTGACCTGGCTGAAGTCGGACGCTTAACCGACTGCGCCACCCAGGCGCCCCTACAATTTTTATTATTAATATAATACAGGAGGGAATGCAGGCGTGGCAAAAATCGTGCACGACAGTACAATCAGGTATGACAGTAGTTCACTAGTAAATTAAGGCGGAGGAACATTCGGCTCGATGATTTCTGAGGTCCTTGCTAACTCAGAAATTCTACAGTTGAATTTGATAGCATATTACAACCGGTCCCCTAAAGCTCTATGTGTGAATATAAAATCAGAAGTGGGGGAAAGGCCATATACATACATCTGCATAACACATCTGTGCATTATTCACAAATAAATGAACAAAGCTGTATACTCCTCTCGAAAGAAAATGAAAACCGGTGTTTTAGATAATCATTATTCATTTCGACTTCCCAGTTATGTGACACAGAATATAAGATTTACTGTAAATAGAGCATGAAATTAGATAAAATAAAATATGCTGACAGACTCATTTTTAACCTGGAATGTTCAATGTCAATCACTGAGATTTAGCTTCTGCTTTAGTAAGAAATATCCTGGAATGAATTCTTCTAATAATGCAAGGTCCTAACTTAGTAAACAGTTAGTCTCGGAAGTTTCACGTTAAATGAGCAAACAGATGGTTTTAGAAGCGTCTCCTTTGTGCTCAGTACTTGGCTTATTTACCCCCCTTTTGGGGGAATAGTTAGCTTCAATAGACTTTTCTTTCATTTGAATTTAATTAAATTCATCAAATGTTTTTTGGGTGCAGCCACTGTCTCACTTTCTCCCTGTTCAGTTTGGAAAAATCTCGACATGTTAGAAAGGAAAACCTTTTTGCAGCAACTGTTAGTAGCACAGCATGTGAGAAAGAGCCACACCTTAAGGCTGTACCTATCCAGAATGCCGTGGGGAGGAATCTTAGAGGCAAGGATCCAGAGCTTTTGTGACATTTTCTAGGTCACAAGTTCATATATCAACTAAGGAGATTTTTAATTAAACCCCAGAATTTATATATTTGAAGTCCTACTCTCTACATCAGAACTCTTTTTTAAGAAATTAAAATGCATCCATTTTTGGAGAAAGGATAATGGTACGAATCCCGAGATTGAAGAGAACTACCTAGGCTTTTCTGCAGCCCAGGATACTGTTCTGAATGAAAGAGACGAAGTGTCTTGGGTTGCATCTCCTGGGAACAGACCTTAAGAGGGGGAGTTTCGGGCAGATAATCTGTTAGGGAGTGCCCTCCAGAGATAGGTGTGCATACATCTGTAGGGAGGTAGGAAAGGTAAGATTGTACAGAGAGAAGATGCCCCCAAATGTGTTTGCAATGGACGCTTCAGCACGTCCTGCGGGAAATGCCGCAGGTGGAAGGATCCGTCTCTTTGGTGCCAGGGGAGACAACGAGAGGCCTTTTGTGTCATTGTATCAGCTGGTTGTTTGGATGTTCGCTGAGGGAGGGTACAACCTTGGCAAGGTAATTGTCCGCCCCATGGTAATTCCCAGTGTGCTGGCAACAGCCAGTATTGTCTACAGTCAGCATGCAATGGCCTAGAAAAGCATTCCATATCCATGACACCAGCTATATTCTTCCTTATCACCTGAGAGATACACTCTTGCTTTTTGCCTGCAGTCTGTTGGTGTCCTTGTCTCCTGTGCTATTAGGTTTTGACGACTCTCTATGTAGTGTCAGGAGAAGGGTTCCAGGAGCATGTTCACAATCCTGTATATTTGGCTTTCTGAGCAAAGAGCACTGGCAATCAAAGAACGATTGGATGGTAGCCCTAAAGACAGAGACTTCTAGAGAGATGCAGAGATTTATATTTCTGGAGCTATTTGTTTACAATCCAGGGTGGTGAAGTAGAGACCATTTCGTCCTCTCTGCAGAGAATGTTTGGATTTGTTTATAAGGGATCTCTCTCTCTCCCTCTCTCTGTCTTTGTCTCTCTCTCTCTCTCTCCTTCTCTTTCTCCCTCCCTCTCTCCCTCTCGCTCTTTCTGTTTCACCTCTCCCTGGTGAAGAGGAGGGGCAAATGTGTCAACAGCAATTCCTATATGAACTCCAAGCTTCATAATTTCGAGGTTTCCCTCCTGTGTTGCAAGCCTCACTACATGATTCTCCAGCATTGTTTTGTTTTTAGATTCCACATAAAAGTAAAGTCATATAATATTTGTCTTTCTCGGACTTATTTCACTCAACATAATACCATGTAGTTCCATCCATGTTATCACAAATGGCAAGATTTTGTTCTTTTTATGACCAAGTAATATTCCATTGTATATATTTACTACATATTCTTTATTCATCTCTTGCTGGACATTTATGTTGTTTTCATATCTTGGCTATTGTAAGTAGTGCTACGATAAACATAGGGGCGCATTGGTCTTTTCAAATTAGTGTTTTCGGTTTGGGGGGATAAATTCTTAAACGGGGAATTGCTGGATCGTATGGTTGAAAGTGGAGAGAAATGGTTGGGGCTCAGTTGTTAGGAAGCTAGTATGATACAGTCCGGACGAGGAGGAACGGAACAAAGCCCACGAGTCTCAAAACGTGAGGTCTAATGTCTGGCACCCATTCTTTTTTTTTTTTTTTTTAATTTTTTTTTCAACTTTTTTTATTTATTTTTGGGACAGAGAGAGACAGAGCATGAATGGGGGAGGGGCAGAGAGAGAGAGGGAGACACAGAATCGGAAACAGGCTCCAGGCTCTGAGCCATCAGCCCAGAGCCTGACGCGGGGCTCAAACTCACGGACCGCGAGATCGTGACCTGGCTGAAGTCGGACGCTTAACCGACTGCGCCACCCAGGGGCCCGTGGCACCCATTCTTTTTGCAACCTTGGCCAAGTCATTTAACCTCACTGGGCTTTTGCATCCCAATCTACAGCAAATCTATGACGTTCCTTCCAAATCTAAATTCTAACAATTCAGAACGACCTAAACTAAGATAATTTCATGAGCATAGAGAAGGCAAGATCAGTGGAAATAGAAGCACATGGGAAGGGGATAGGAGAGCAATTAGCATTTGTTTTAGATATGTTGATTTCAAAATATTAATGAGACAGATTGGATGTTTCCAGGAGACCAGCTGAAAAAAAAAAGAGCCCCCAGAAGCAGGAAGAGGGGCCCTGGCCGGAGTTCAAGTTCAGAAGCTATTTTCAGAGGCAGGAGAGAGAGTAGAGGAAATTGTTCAGGACAGACTGGAAAGAAGGGCAGTGAATCCATCAGGGCTGTGATGGTGGCACTGAAAGGAAACCCAGGGAACCAGGCTCCGGGCAAGGTGTGACCAGAGAGGCAGAAAGTCATGGGAGGCCGGGGAGGAAAGGCTGTGAGGAGAAAAGCCTGTCGGATCAGGGGTTAAAGGCTTTAGAGAGCTACCTGACCTAAAAAAGCACCCAGAAAGGCAATACTGATACCCATTAGAGGCTTCAAAGGGAGAGGATGGTACAGAAAGGGAAGCCGCAACACCCAGTGCTCATCCCAACAGGTGCCCTCCTCATCTGACAATAAATTTCATATTTAAAAAAAATAATAAAAGCTTTAAAAAAAAAAAAGAGGGGAAAGAAAGGTAAGCTACAAATGCAAAATGTGTTCAGAGGCATTTAGAGACAAACCGACTTGGTAAACCTCCAGAACCGGGTGGGTGTTTTTCTCCCAGCATGCTCCACTTGCCACTTGCATTAAAATCACCTGCAGTGGGGCGCCTGGGTGGCGCAGTCGGTTAAGCGTCCGGCTTCAGCCAGGTCACGATCTCGCGGTCCGTGGGTTCGAGCCCCGCATCGGGCTCTGGGCTGATGGCTCAGAGCCTGGAGCCTGTTTCCGATTCCGTGTCTCCCTCTCTCTCTCTGCCCCTCCCCCGTTCATGCTCTGTCTCTCTCTGTCCCAAAAAAAAAAAAAAAAAAAAAAAACCTTTAAAAAAAATAATAAAATAAAAAATAAAATAAAATAAAATAAAATCACCTGCAGTGGTTGTTTAAAATGCAGGTTTCTTGCTCTCCTGGCAGAACCATTGGATCATAATCTCTGGGAGAGGGTGCTCTGGGTATCTCCATTTTAGATGCTACCGTCCCTCCTTTATTTCTTCTGTAGGTAGCCCGGGGGGTTTCGACGTGCTTTTGAAATGATTGGAGGGAGTCAGTAGAAGGAGATGAAATAAAGAGATGGTACAACTGAAGGGAGTAATCTCGAAAAGGCAAAATGGGACGGAGAGTGCTAGGAGAAGGGTCAGCCTAAAAGAAAGACTGCGCTTGTCTGCAACGGTATCTTCCTCACTGTGGCAGAGACTCGCGCCCGCTGAGCAGTCAGCAAGGTCTTCGTGAAAAGCTCTGTCTTGTGCCTCCGCTCTTGGTAATGATGCCTTGCCATCTACAGTGCCGGCCTTGATGTAGCAGAGGCGGAGGTGTCCGCAGAAGGCAGAGCCCCCGATGAGTTTCCCAACCTTCCCAGCAGCAGTCGGGAGAGCACGGACAGTTGGTCCCAGCTCACCAACGAGGAGGACAATCCACATGATACCAGTAGCTTTCTTCAGCTCAGCGAGCGATCCATGAGGTACCTGCTCTTGACTTGACTTCCCAGGGAAACAGGTCTCAACACAGATACTGGAAATGCTTCCTAAGTGGTTCTCTGCAAAGGGTCCCTAACAGGGCAAGAGAGAAAGCTCCCCGCTAGATCAAGGTGCCTGCCTGTCATGTTTTGGGCCAAGAGGTTTCTTAATATCCAGTTTTGCCTTTAATTACCTTGGCCAAGGTTAGGAGTCAGCTGTGTTTCTCTCTCTGCCAAGTCCCAGCTAGTGTAGTCAATGATAACGACTGAGAATTTTTAAATAAGGGCTGCTGTTACACCTGGTGTGTTTGATACTTTCTCTCTGGTTCATTTGTATCTCAGATGCAACCCAGACTGGGTTTACATGAGGCAGGTGTTTCCACATTGTGTTGTGTTGTTTGGCCTAATTGTTTCTCTCCCTTTCTCTCCCCTGACCTCTATATTGTTGTTCTGGGTAAGCAAGAGAGGAGTTAATGAAAGATCAGATTTGGAAAGACCCAAGCCCATCAAGAGACATAAACCGAACACTATCCCTCCGTGAGATAGAAACGGAAAGAATCTCCACATTTCTGCCCTAAGTCTTATTTGATACTGGCCCAGTTCCACAGACTTTCCAGAAAGGCCAACGGGCAAATGGGACTCAGATGCATCTGGGTGTAATGGCTCCTTGGCGGTCTTATTTCTGGAAGTTCGGTCTGCTTAGACCCAGGAAATCTTAACATTGTCACACACTTTGTCTAAAATGCCCCCAAACTGGTGGGAAATATTACAATATAGAGATAGAGAGGAAAGAGAATTTCAACGTCTGGTCTTAGCAGAAGTTTACAGGGTTAATTACCTTGAGCGACGTGTTTGAGTCATCAGATTTCCATCAGTGAATATATCTGATGCCCCACATGAAACCCAAAGCCGGAATTTGAAACTGGAGGAGTCTAGTGTGTTAGTCACGGTCCTCCCAAGGGAAGACTGCCCCATTATATGACACACCAGCACTCACCCTTTGAAAACCTGACTTGGAAGAGATGTCACTGGGAAATAGTGGGAGTATGAGGAAACTCGGTGAGCTTGCTAAAATTGGATGCATTCCATTTTGCAAGTATAGACACAGCCTAAAAAAAATTGGCTCAAGTCAACTGTGTTTCAGCAAATAAATTCCAAGCTAGTAACTAGACCATATGTTGATTGTGTAACCCATGAAAATGATACATCAGCCCTCCTACTCCTCGATACATAAGGTATCAGGTATTGCTTCCCAACGATTTTACAACAAAGGAGCTGATTAAACTTTGGCATTGCCCAATTTCACATTTGTAAGTTCTGCAGTGCCATAGTTAAACAATGATCCAGGCGCATATTCTGTGGAACGCCCCTCAGAAAAATCCCGTGACAGGCAAAGGGAGAACGCGTGTCCCCTGGTTTCTGTCAGAAGTCAACAAGCAGGCAGATGAACATTCTGGTACCTTCCCCAGCCAGCATTCTCAGAAGTATCTTGGTCTCCATGGGAACACCGAGGAGTCTCTTGCTGCCAGATAAACATCCTCACTATACCTAGAATGAGGAAAATAAAAGTCTGGAGATTGTCACCCACTAGGTGTAGCCCATCAGGCATGACACCACTACAGAAATTCGAAAATGACGATGATGATGATGATGATGATTGGCTTGGGCCAAAAACGTCTTTTGTGCCGTTTCCCCCTAATCTGTCCAGAAAAAAATCTTAATGTAGGGGTCCCCCAACAATATTCTCCCGGGGACCAAAGAAGGACCTCTTAGAAAAAAAATGGCGGAACGTCAGTGTCGGCGGTGTGGCCAGGTGGTGGAGACAGGCATTAATATGTAAACTTTTGCTTTGTCAGCAATGGCAACAGTAGTGCCACTAACAGTCTTGGCACTGTGGACCTGGACATTTATCAGGAAAGCATGCCATCTTCTCCCATGATTAAGTAAGTAGCCACCAAGATGCAGTGATTGTGAGACCGCTACCCTAACTCCATCTGGCAATCCATTTTGGTCATTGAGATCGTGCCCAACCACTGAATCATCATGTCCACGCTGCTGTGGTTCCATGTCACTGGAGCAAGAACTAGGGCCTAGAATAGTCCTACCCTACCACCACTGGTAGGGCCACCACGGATCTTACCCTGCCCTACCACTGTCTTCTGGATTTCAAATCTGCCCCCTCTGATAAAATCATTTCACAAAAAGCTTATCCGTACAATCAGAAAGAGATGTCATTTTACTTAATTGGACAGAGAGAAGCAGAAATCCTTTTAGATCATACCATGCCAACCAACAGAGACTATTGTTCAATAGAATGTAATATGAACGGCTTTTCCTTTACTTCGTAGAAACCTGGGATAATCACTACTAAATGGGTCTAATACCAAGAGGTGCTACAATGGAGACAGGTCATTGCCGTGCAGTGACTCTGCTCCCCACGACCTTGGGACCCTTCTAAAAGGTCTAAAAGACCAAGGGAAAATAGCACTTAGAGAAGCACATGTGTAACGTAAATTACAGTGCCAAAAAGGAGGACAATGCGAGGTCAGGACTGCATCCAGAATTTGTGATTATTCTGGAAAAGTAAATGAATTGAAATCTATTTTTGACCATTATGACTTAGCTTACTATTTGGAGTTTTCTGAAATCTGAGAAAAATAAAAATGAACTACAAGACTAACAGTGCTCCCTGATCTCCTTTCTCAGTTGCTCTCTCTAGCTAAATCATTTTTGCTTCACTATGTAATCAGGTGTCTGGCCTGTGGGAGTATGCTTCAGCGATTGACAGTCGCCATGCACCCTTTGTTTCATAGAGCCATTAGTCACAAGTAGAGATGAACACACACATTAGTTTGGGTTTGCTTTGTTTTTTTAAGGTAGGACCCAAATAAAAACAAACAAACAAAAAATCACTTTGGGTTAAATTTATTTTTTCTCTTTCAAGAAGCATTTGTTTAGCTACCCTTTTCCACCTTTCCCTAGGGTTTGAGCCTAGGACCCCACAGATTATATGCACTCAGGGAAAACCAAAATAACCACCACCCATATCCGTGTCTGGCCGCTCCACGAT
This sequence comes from Herpailurus yagouaroundi, assembly GCF_014898765.1. NCBI lineage: Eukaryota > Metazoa > Chordata > Mammalia > Carnivora > Felidae > Herpailurus > Herpailurus yagouaroundi. The sequence goes on from NW_024412433.1 coordinate 11,043,115, forward strand.
AGCAGAAACTGTCTTACCATACGCCATTTCACTTAGATCACTTGCAGAGACGTAGAAGAGAATCTAGACCCTTGGGAAATTGGCCGTGCTTCTAGAAGTAATTCTGTAAGCATGGCAGAACAACCAAACTCTCTCTCAACATCAGGAATACAGTGGAATTTATAGCCAGCAAATCTTAGCAGGAATAGAAAATATAAGGGAGAATACTCTCTCATAAAAACACACATTTTTAGGAGCTGCTATAGTCTAATTGCTAGACTGTACAAAAATATAAGACAACCACAGTCTTTGCAAGATGGCCACCTCCTTTCAACTGTTGAGCTATATGCTCTCCTTTTGGAAGCACTTACTGAATCCTACCATTATATCAAGGCTTCCTAACAAGTACTTGCTGTATGAAAACACCTCAAACATTGACCATGACTTTAATGAAATACTTTGGTTTTATCTCTAGTTCTTTATCACCTCCAGCCTCCTTCATCCTTCTGCTAGAAAGAAAAAGAAAATTTTCAATTTTAATTAAGATATTTCATTGTACAACTCAATTTTGCTGCCCATTGGTTGTTTTATCCCTTATTTCAGACTAAAATGCAGATTTGTTGCTACCATAGTTTAGGAAAAAAATCATCGTATCAGGATGGAAATATAGGGACCTTTAAATAACAGGGACCTTTATTTAAACAGGGACTTTAAATAATAGGGACCTTTAAAGTCAAATACAGAAGAAGGATACATCCCCAAATCAGATCGAGTGGCCTACAAGATATTTCCCTGACTGTCCAAACTGGTGAAGGTTTGTGGAAGGGAAGTTGAGGAGAATAGATGGATGCATTTCTTCCGGTCTCCCCCACCAATTATCCCCACTAAAACTACGCATTTAATCTGGCCTCTTTTTTAGGGCCAGGGTATTGATTGCAGACCCAATAATCCTACATAAGAGCCACATTGATATTTCCCCAGTATTACTCCACTCTACGAAAACAATGGATCTAGAACGAATTTCAGAAGCTTGTAGATCGATACGACCCATTGCCTCATCATCCATTTTGCAGCTTACCCTTTCTAAACATTACCAACCATATACTGTTGTTTTCTCCCAAAGTGAATTAGTAGAAGAAAAGGAGACTCTTAAAGGACAGTCAGAAAACGTAGAGGGTAAGCCACATTCCCATAATTTTGACACACAATTTGCCTGTGATCTCCCCGTGGAAAGCATCATAAGACTGAGGTTTTGTCTGTGTTCAGAAGGCGCCTCTGGAGTGCAGGTGGGAGCGGCCAGTCCCCAGGGGAGCCTGCTGGTGATCAACTTTGACCTGGAACCAGAGTGCCCTGACGCTGAGCTTCGAGCCACTCTGCAGTGGATAGCAGCCTCTGAACTTGGGATCCCCACCATCTACTTTAAGAAATCTCAGGAAAACAGAATCGAAAAGGTACCATGTCGTGTGTTTGGATGTGAAAAAAGCTTCGTGGTTTTGTCACTGCTGGAAACTCAGTAACTTCCCAGTCAACTCACTTAAATTTTGAATGATTTGCTCTTGACTTTTCACCTTAAAATTGTGGCTAGAACTTTGAAAGCTTCCACCTGCTTAAAATCACAATAACTGTTTCTTTGACCCTCAGTTTGTCTCGGCTCGTTGGTGGCAGTGAGAAAGTGAATTGAGGAGCTGGGAACTCTTCCAGACTCTAGCTTTTTGATTGTTCCTTCGTTTGTTTGCTCTGTTTTGATGGTTCCTTGCTCTGGAACCAACCTCCTCATAACACTCATTTAAATAAAGGGTACAAGGGAAAGACCTGAAATATATAAGAAACTAAAGTGAGGCCACATTGATATTTAAAACAGACTGTGGCATGATGTCAAGAAGAAGCATGTTTAAGTCCCTACTGAACAGGTTTGCATTAGACAGGCTTTCTCGTGATCATTCTCCACCTACCAGCAGTATAAAGTCAGGGAATAGACCCTTTGCCAACCTCAACATTAATAGCAACTGTCACTCTAACTCCCTATCTTTGAGACTGCCCACTAACCGTGGTAGAATCTCAATGATTAAGATTGACGCACAAATTCATCTGCCAATGTCTTCAAGCTCGATTTGCCCGCAGTTTAAAAGTACGCCCCTTCTGCAAATGTTCACATTAATAATAATGTTGCTCTATTCGTTTTCTAGTGCTGTGTCATCAACTGCCACAAATTTACCAGCTTAGAACAATGATTCCCAGCCCTGTTGCCGGAAGTTTGGGTAAATTCTACTCGGCTCTGTGCTTAGGGACTTGCAAGGCAGAAAGCAAGATGGCAGCCTGATTGAACGCTTGCCTGAACACTGTGGGGAAAAACAAGCTTCCAAGGGTTTTCAGGTTGTTGTCCTAATTCAGGTCCTCGTGGCCGTGGGACTGACACCCTGTTTCTTTGCGGGACCACCTCTAGAAGCTGTGGCATTCCTTGTCATGTGGACCCCTTCGTGTTCTCATACAGTCAGTCCCTTACTTCTGCCACCAGAGAAAACTCTGCTTTGAAAGGGCTTGTGCAAGTAGGTTAGGTTCACCCGATAGTCTCCCTTTTGATTAACTCAAAATCAACTAAAGAATCTCTTTTGCCATGTACAATAACATAATAAGGGCGTAATTATCTCATCCTACGCGTACTGAGGATTAGGGCAGAAATCTTGGGAGCCGTTTTACGATCCTGCTTATCACTGCCACAGTGCATTTTTGAATGTCTTATTGTCCCAAAGTACCTCCACGTATTCATTAAGCTTGTTTCTCAACAACCCTGGGAGAAGAGCCAAATGGCTATTACTGTCGCTTTTTAATGGACAAGTCAGGATTCAGAGAGGCTGGCCCATGAGAAAGGATGGTAAAGGCGGCTCAGCCTAGTCCTGGAAACCTCTCAATAGTGTGTCTCTCTCAAGCTAAATGCTCTTGGAGTTACAATCTGGATTTTCTCTTTAATGTGTAATTGCATTTTAATTCTCACTGTCAGAATCTAGCAGCTTGAAATGAAAGATCCTTGATCATCTTGCCCATGTACATGGAAATTAGAACACCTTCCCCATTTCTGTATCACCAGCCAATGGGATTGGCCACTGGAAAAACTGCAGAGACCTAATTTATACTGGCCCCTCCCACATCAGCCTCTCTCTCCAGCCGGTAATTTATATTTTTCTTCATGTCCAGGACTTCCGACCATTCTGTGCCGTCTGAATTTTGTCATACCTCTGTTGGCAAGGTGATGAGTAGTTCACTACTTAATAGGGTCTCCTTCCATCTTACCTTTTAGCCTGCACGGTGCAAAGAGTGGGGCAAAAGAACCCCCCTCATTGGACCCCTCCCTCTTTCTGTTCACCATCCCAAAGACTCCCTACCATGGGGAGGGGAACAAGAACTTCCTCAGGCAAATGACGTCCTCAAATTCCTGGAAAAATGAAGGACTGGCTGGTTCCCAACTTCATCTCCAGAGCATTGCTAGGTCCATTTTCAGATGGCCTCCTAAGAAAGTAGCTTTTTATCCAATCCCCCATTTTGAAGAAATAACACAGGACTCTATGTGAATACGTGCCTCATAAATCCCCATTAGGTGAAAGGACAAGGGGTGTATCACTAACTTGATTAGTAACTTGATTATGTAAATCAGGCCCTGACTTGACATTTCTTTATCCTCACCAATTTTCAATTCTCAGAGGGGATGCCTGTCTTTGGTCATAGCTATTTTTCTGAGAAAATAAACACTCCACGAGTGTTATCAAGAAAAACATTAAGTAATGTTTTACCCATGCAATTTAGCATCAGATCAAGGAGCTTATTTCTCAGGATTGTAATTTTAGGAACTAAATATTCTCATTTCTTTCAGAGTCAGTTAAGGTTCTCTGCAGAGTGGCTTCTCCATAAATGGGCACTGTTTGTTGTTTGAGACCAAACTGGTTAAATAAAGCAAACCCTTACACAAAATTTTTATATCCTTGCTTTTATCAGTGCTGCACTTGAACACTCAAGTGCTGATTCTGACTGTTTTTTTCACTGGTGAAGTAGCTAGTTTCCAGTAGTGCAGAAGAGAGATTGTGGCCTCCCATGGGGCCGTGTCACACAAGGGTAGCACTGCTCCTCCTCAGCTTGGAAAGGGTTAAAGAAACATCTCTGTTAAGTTCAGAAATGTCATTTTTCCCACCATCGCTAGAGTGTTAGATATCATTCACAGTTCTACCCTTCAAGCCACCATTTGTGTGAATTCTGATTTAAAAAAAAAAAAAATGAATTTAGTTAACAATTTTCCCACTTGTGTGTTTCCCACTCAGTGCCCCAGCCTGAAGCTAAAGGGCATAAACTAAAGGGGAGACGATATCATGAGTGAATACCGAAGCAGCTCATGTTTCCCACCATTGACCTTGGAATCAAGGGGCACTTAAAGTCAGCTTATAATGAATTTCAGCCTCGTTTCAACTCAAAAGGCAAATGCCAAACATTTTTGGTGACCAGTGTAGTGTCACTCCTTTCTGAAAAGTGACACTTTCATTTCAAGCTTTCTCTTTCGTGGCATTTTCCCTACTCATTAAAATGCCATGTTCACTTGAAAGTTGTGCGCTCGGAACATTCATCAACGGTTCATTGAGCATGTACAACATACCAGGCACTGTTCTTGGCTCTGGGAATATGAGGAACAAAGGACACAAAATTCCCTACCCTCATGGAATTTCCATTCTAGTTCAGGAGGGACCCAGAGTAGGGTGAGTGTCATCCAGGGGAGACTCAGATTATAAAGAGAAATCTATGAGCCAAGTGCACAGAACTATCTGGGACACTTGCTTACAATTCATCTTCTTAGGTCGTTTCTTAGCCCTGATCGCTTTCCATGGGGCCCAGAAGTATACATTTTTAACAACTTCCCTCAAGTGAAGCCATTTTGATGAGTATCAAAGTTCAAGACCCCCTCCCATAAGAAATAGCCCGAAAGAGTGACAGAATTTGAGTTGGACTTTAACTATCTTAAATTCCAGGGCAAATTTGCTGAGAATCCTAATGCCTAAAGGTCTAAAACACTTTGTAAATGTAATTCGCAATGACTGACATCAGTTAAATGTAATCTACTTAATTTAAGATGTAAAAAAAAATCATGACAGCAATTGTTTTTTTTTTAACAAATGACATAAACTGGCCAATTATTTTTCCTTCTGGATCCAAAATATCATTGCTCTCTAGCTCCTTTTCTAAATCCAACGAGCTCCTGTGAGCTAGAGTGGCCTGATGCCTGGCCTCACTGTAAATCAGTGCCTTTCCCATTTTTATGCATTTGAGGATTACTTCTTTTTCTTGGAGGTGATGCAAAAAAACCAACCAAACAAACAAACAGAGGAAAAAGGTATATGCATGCCTTCCTAAGAAAGTGAGGGTCATAAGAGAAGTGACCTTACCTCTAGGTCATTCCATTCTACTTGCAAACTGGTAGAACGGCAGTAAGAGAGAAAAAGGAAGGAAAAATAGGGAAGATTTTACTGTTTTAGTCAGCTCAGACTACCTGAACAAAATGCCATAGACTGAGTGGCTTAAACCAAACATGTACTGCTCACAGCTCTGGAGGCTGGGAATTGCAACATCAAGGTACCAGCAGATTCCATTCCTGGTGACAGCCCTCTCCCTTCCTATGTTCTCATATGGTAGAGAATGAGCTCTGGTGTCTCTTTTCCCTTTCTTAGAGGAGAATAAGTCTTACCATAGGAGTCCTGTCCTCATGACCTCATCTACACTTCATTGTCACCCAAAGGCCCTGCCTCCCAATACCATCACTTTTGGGTTTGGGACTTCAATATATGAATTTGGCAGAGAATGCCAACATTAATGCATAATAGATACTAAGTTTCTTCACTTATAAACATAAGAAATCGGCTTGAACTGAATACTTTCGTCATGGTTCTCTAACTTAGTGTGCACTGGAATTACCTGGGGAGATTTATAGACCCAGTTGCTCTGGCCAATTAAATCAGAATCTCCTCTTGGGATGAAGCTCAGACATTGGAATTTCCTAAAGGTCCCTGGTGGTTCCAGGCCACAGACAAGGCTGATAATCACGAATCTACAGGCCGTAATTGCAGGAGTGGTTATAGAAACGAACTCACTTGTACTTCATGAAATGGAATTCTGCCTTGGAGCAAGAGAAGGTAGTTGCTTTCAGAAATCTAAGTTGACTGTTTGTTTTTAAATCTCACAGTTCGCAACAACTCCCATAGACTCTACCATATAATTTTGGTTTTGTTTTTTTTATTTTTAAAAAAATTTTTTTTCAACGTTTATTTATTTTTGCGACAGAGAGAGACAGAGAATGAACGGGGGAGGGGCAGAGAGAGAGGGAGACACAGAATCGGAAACAGGCTCCAGGCTCCGAGCCATCAGCCCAGAGCCCGACGCGGGGCTTGAACTCCCGGACCGCGAGATCGTGACCTGGCTGAAGTCGGACGCTCAACCGACTGCGCCACCCAGGCGCCCCATCTACCATATAATTTTGTAAACCATTGATCTAATTTAGCAAATGCACCTGAGAATATAAAAGCCCTCTACGTAATACCCCTCTTCAAGTGAGTCTGTCAATGACACCATCACAGGATATAAGCCATTTTAGTTTCCTAAGACAAAATATTTGCTCAAGGAAATGCCCACTGTGATATGTAGGAAGGGAACCTGATTGTTATGGACTGTGAAGTGGCAGGAGGTGAAAATGTTTGATTTTTGTTTTTCACTGCATTGGAATGAAAAACTCAGCTCCAGGACACCCTAAAGCTGATTCTAAAATTACCAAAGCAATAACATGGACAGAAACAATGAAAGATCTAGGGCCAACTGCTAACCTGAATGTGCTTAGTGTTTATTTATTTTTGAGAGAGACAGAGTGCGAGCCGGGGAGGGGCAGAGAGAGAGGGAGACACAGAATCCGAAGCAGGCTCCAGGCTCCGAGCTGTCAGCACAGAGCCTGATGCGGGGCTCGAACTCACGGACCTGAGCTGAAGTCAGACGCCCAACCGACTGAGCCACCCAGGCGCCCCCTGCACGTGGTTTTAAAAGGCTATAGCAACAAACTGGGAATGTCCTTTTCTGGCCTCTTCACAATCTTAGCTGCATTTTTATTTAGAAATTCCTTTTAGTGAAGGAAGAAAAGAGTATAGACCTTCTTGTCCATCAGCCCCACAGATGTTTCAAGGTCTTGATGTCTGAGGTTAAGTCATCAGAGCCTCAAGTATAGTCTATATTTAGTCGTGCCAGACCATTTTTAAAGCTGATTTATTGAGATATCAGATTGTATTTAGAAACCATGAAACAGATTCTAGCCTGTGACTATTCCACAAACTACTGGCAGAGTGGCTAGCCGGTGGGGCATCGGTCAGCATCATCCTGTGCTCATCACCACAGTGGCAGATCCTACTTCAGCAAGTCCTTAATAGATGGAAAGAATCTAGTAATTGGGCTTCCAGAAAGGTCTGGGGCCAACAGCCTCCTGGGAAGGGCTTGGCAAATATTGGCATCTGCTCCAGAGCTTTGTCTCTTAGAGCAATGACTCTGAGATAAAAGTTGGGAATGAAATGGTAGCCCAGTGAGCCAGAGTCTACAGGAAGCAAAAGAAGGAACTGAGGCTAATTTTATATTTCTGTGTATTTCATGTTGGCTGCATCTTTATAAGACATGTTAAGGGAGAGGCGACACCCTCAAGGGATGGGTCTAGCCTAAGGCCATTGGTGACCCCTTGATGGAAATCTTGAAAAGAAGTCACCAACCTATGAGCCTCTCTCAGTGAGATCTCAGAAACTTGATGTTCAAGCCTTCTCTACTGGTAACTCCTACTTTCTAGACTTCCAGTAAGAGCTGGGAAAGTAAGCGCTGGAAAAGTCTGATTAATCAAGTCGTGCAAAGACATCCTAGCCTTTCTCCCCTTTTCTCTGATGCCCCAATCTTTCCTTTTCCTTTTACGATGGAAAACCAATGTCTCTTGAAATGTGATGCTGGGGGAGAGGACTATTCAAGACAGAGTGGGGAGCCAATGAGTGACTGTACCCAAAAGGTCAGCACTTGATTTACTTGGCCTAAATGTATGCATCCAATGAAAGATTATTTGTAAGACAGATAGAAGGTCCTGGGAGCTATGCTATACAGTCCTGTCACAGAGAGTCCAGCTCAGACCTGGGGAAACTCTTGAAATATCCAAAAGATAGACTCTTGAAAGAAGAATCCCATTTATTTTCCCACAATCAATGGAAGGCAGCTGCTGTGAAGAAGAAAAATCCAGTTCACTTGAAAAAACTCTCTAACAATCAGAATTGTCTAAAAAGAAAATAGATTGTCCTGAAAAAATAGTCCCTTGTCACAAGAGATTAAAAAAAATAGCCCGGAGAGCTGTTGGCTTTGGAAAAAGGGTTGAATGAGATAACTTTGAGGCTCATCTGTGATACATGAGTCCTAATTCTGTGCTTTATTTTAGTTTCTAGATGTCGTGCGGCTGGTTCAGCAGAAGTCTTGGAAAGTGGGAGACATCTTTCACGCGGTTGTTCAGTACTGCAAAATGCATGAAGAGCAGAAGGAGGGGACCCCGAGTCTCTTTGACTGGCTCTTGGGACTGGGATAGGGCAGCAATGCCCTTAGAATATTCCTTCCCTTTTTCCCAGCTTAGATTACAGTGGTTTGCTCGAAATGCTCTAAACCTCCTCAAAACATCCCATCACATTAGCAGAGCTATACAAAATCTGCTGTTCAAGTCTGCTGCAGATCGAATAAATCTGAGGAAAAGCAAAACACAGATCGGTACAAATCAAGGCAACCTGTGAGCGAGGCCAAAAAAAGCTTGTATTAGAACCACTGGAAAAGCAGAAATTTTAATGGACCCCAAACGAAAAGCTTTTAACTCGGCCCAAACTCCAGGAAAGCTGTACTTAAGTATTTTTAATGATATAAAATGACATGTAATGTCTCCAATTATGTGAATCAACTGGAAACAAAGTCACTAGTCAAAATAATTTTGTAAACTATGATGTAACTTTTATTTTACTTTTTTTGAGCTGATTAAGGGGCTCTCAGCCCAGGTAAACACTTAAGATATGGGTGAGAAATTTCCAGAATTTTGATATAAAAGATCTTCACTTTCAGACCATTATCAGTGGATATTAAGAGAAATGCAGGAGTCCTAGCGATGTCCTCTGCCCAGGTGATTTCATTGATTCATAGCAGCTCACTGGTAAGTATCTCCTATCCCCCCAATAGTGTCTGCATTCTCAACTAACCAGAAAACTATTGGTGTTCAGTTGAGAGACAGAAAGACTGAAAATTGTCTCGTTTCCGTCTCTATATTACTTGGGTAACATGATCACAGAATTCTTACCATAAGGGAAAACTTTACTATCAAAAAAAAAAAAAAATCTTTTGAGATAAAATCTCCTTGTGTATTCAATTATATAAAATATAAGCATTCCTTTTATTTTTATTGTAAATTATGAAGAGATGATTACCTTAAATAATATATGAGTTAGCTTAGAGGTTCATACAACATGAGAGGATTGTCGTCTTAAGTTGTATCTTGACACTTGAGCTCAGTGGTTTCATCATAAATGCATTGATACTGGTATGGCCGACCTGCTCCCAGGATGATATGGTGACGGGCGCAGGATTTGACCTAACCCGTTAGGACCGTAGACTCTTCCTGACTCAAACACATTGGCATTTAATTTGGAAAAAAGAAAACCTTATCCCATTGAAGTTTTTCAGAAACAGAGCTTTACTCTTTTGAAAAACCGACATATCTAACTTCTCCTTAATAAATCCTCTTCCCCTTCAACTGACTGAGGTACACCGGCTTTTATTTTCTTGACCAGAGAAGGTGTTTATCAAAGATTTCCTTAAATATCTTGCTTTTACTCTATTTTGAAAATTTGTGAAGTGATTTTAAATGTGAACAAGGCCCCAGGCCGTCAGCGCTGGACTTATATGTCATCCACAGCTTGAAATGTCAAGAAAGCCTCCATGGGAGCCGTACCTCCCTCTTCACACATCACGGAATCCTCCCCAGAATTCATTAGGCACTTGTTACATCAATAGTCCCGATTTAAGATATGTGTTCAACTCGTCACATTAACAAAATGTCAAATTGTAAAATGTATCCATTATCTCAGACTGAAAGCTCTTTGTGCTACTGAACGGAAAAGGATAGATTTATTTTTTAAACCATCCCAGAATATTGTGCGTAGACTTTTTTGTGCCGGAATGAATGTTTACTTATCCTACAAAGCACAAATACGGGATCGTTACCATGTGATAAAGTTATACATGTTGTACCTAATGTTGCAAACGAATCAATAAATTTTTGTTGCCGAATGGTTGACCATTTTTTTTGGTCCAAAAATCGTTCGGTGCCTCCTAGAAAAAGATGGCCCCAGTGTGATTGGATGAAGGTAGATTGTCCTTTGGACAAGCTTTCCTGTTCCATTTTCAACTTTTGAATGAGAAAATGTCCTTTGACTAAATTTGTTAGCGTCAGCGATTATCACATAAATCAGCATTTCTCCACCTTCGCACTATTGACATTCGGGGCTGAATACTTCTTTGTTGCAGGGGGCTGTGCTACGCGGTATAGGATGCCTGGCCGATAGCCACTAGATGCCAGTGGACACTTCTTCCCGTCATGACGAACAAAGATGTCTCCCAACATTGCCCAGTGTCCCCTGGGTGGTGACATCACCACTAGTTGGGAGCCAGCGATATAAACAGTGTACTGAAGGGGTGGAGTCTGAGGCTCTAGGAGGTGTCAGGGTGGAGGAAGGGGAGCCTGTACCTCTAGTCCAGGGAATCCCAGCAGGAACTCGAACACCAGGCACCCCCTCCCACTTTCCCAAGGTCCAGGGGCTGCGGCCTTTCCAGGAAGCCTGACAGATAGCAGAAAGAAGCCCAGGACAAACAAGGCGTGGGGGTAAACTGACCTAGACTCCAGCAAACTAGAGGTAAACTTATCAGGCTTAGAGGTAAATGGATCGGTGCCCTTTGCATTCAGGAAACACATGATTAGGATTGGGGCAAATAAGGCCCGGAGACTTCCGAGCACTTTATATCATAATAAGAAGGCATAAGCGTGCTCACATAAAGAATTGGCCAGTCAGCCAGAGGGTAATGTCGGATAAAAACCAACCCTGGGTGGTGGCCAAGGAGAGATTTTATTTGCAAGGATTACAGTAAGAAGGAGAGCGGGGTTGTTGCAACCCCAGGGGGACAGCGGTTATGGTAACAGTGAGAGTGTTCCAGCCGTGAGACCTGCCGGGTGTCTCAACGTGAAGCAAAAAGGGGTTGTCTTTTATAGTGAGAATAAGCGAGAAAGGGGCCAGGTGTGGAGGGTGGGATGGACGAGCCCACCCAGCAGACATGGTGTGATGGGACAGTAGGGGACAGCCCGTTGTGTCCTGGGCTCAGCCTGACCTCAGGAGGGGCTTCTTGGGGAGGGGTACCAGCAGTTCTCATCACTCATGAGGCAAAGAATGGGCATTTGAAGGGCCCTTGTCTGAGGTACAGAAGGGAGCCTCCAGGAGTGGAAGGCTCAGAGCTTAGCTCCTGGGAACCAGCCACAGGCATGACCTGAAAACAGGCCTCTTTTAGGAATCTGCAATGGTTTGAGCGACCCCGGCCTCCTGACACCCTTTCCTGGACAAGCAAGTACCACTCCCTGCTTCTAGCACAGTTGGTCGAATACCTGTATTTCCGTGAGGCCATCTGGAGCGTGGGACCACCTCTGACTCATCCATGGGCTCCTCCCCAGTCCCTCCCACAAGGCCTTGTCCCCTGGGAAAGCTAATGGGCCTTGGATAACTTCCGTTTCCAACTAATGTTCAACCACTAATTCTAGAAACACAGTTCTACCGTAATGTTCTTTGCTTACCAGAGAATGCCACCTGGTATATTAAGCTTCTTGAGATTTTTTATGGAATTGCTTTTGGACTTAAGCCTTAAGCAAGTAAAACTTTCTATTTAAAAAAAAAACAAAACAAAACCTGCCTTTTATTTTAGCTGCGTAAGAACATTGGATCACAGACCTGAGAATGTTCTTGTGGTATTGGGATGAATTTAAGTGATTTCCAGGACATATCAGCACGACTTGGACGCCAGTCGAGTATAGACAGGTTTGAATGCAGTGGACAGGGGAAAAAGTCTGAGCCTCCCTCGCATCAGCAAAATTGTACCCTAAAAGAGCCAACAAAATCGGGGCGCCTGGGTGGCTCAGTCGGTTAAGCGGCCGACTTCAGCCAGGTCACGATCTCGCGGTCCGCGAGTTCGAGCCCCGCAGCGGGCTCTGTGCTGACAGCTCAGAGCCTGGAGCCTGTTTCAGATTCTGTGTCTCCCTCTCTCTCTCTGACCCTCCCCTGTTCATGCTCTGTCTCTCCCTGTCTCAAAAATAAATAAAACGTTAAAAAAAATTTTTTTAAAAAAGCCAACAAAATGTAATCCGCTGGTATTGCTGCAAGAATCCTTTGACCTCTAAATTTTCCGTTTCCTGACATAGTCCCCTTCATAATGCCCCCCACCCCCCGCCGCCGCCGCCCTGTTAAAGCCTCGTATCCAATTTCACGAGCTTCTTTTCAGTTATCGCATCTCCTTCCTATTCCCTGCTGTCCTTCAGAAATGGCCTTTCATTAAATTCTTATCAACAGTTATTTGTTTGCCTTTGGAAGATTCTCACTGCTTTGACGAACTCTGTCCCATTGAACTGCTTTACTGTCTGCTGTCCCTATTTGCAGCCCAGAATGCGACAGGGACTCCAGATTCTACCAGGACGCTCTAAGCCCCACAGAGCGCAGGTGTAAAGACTGTTTCCTGGCAGATTGTGGGGTCCCTGGGCTGAACACCTGGCCCAAGTCATTTTTTTTTAATTTTTATTATTGAAGTGTAGTTGACATGCAAGGGTGTATTCGTTTCAGAAGCACAACATAGTGATTCGACAATTCTGTATGTTACTCAGTGACCTCATCTGCCACTTATTTATTTATTTATTTATTTACCTGCCACTTATTATTATTATTATTGTAATAATACAATATTATTACAGTATTATTGACTATTCCTTGTGCTGTAATTCTCATGCCCATGACCACCCTCCACCCCGCCAACCTCCTCTCTGGCAATCACCAGTTCAGTCTCTGTATTTATGAGCCTGTCTCTGCTTGTTTGTTTTGTTTGGTTTGGTTACATCCCGCATAAAAGTGAAGTCAGATAGTGTTTGTCTTTTTCATTTTTACTTATTTCACTTAGGATAAGACCCTCTTGCCCATGCGTGCTGTCACAAAGGGCAAGGTCTCATTCTTTTTAATGGCTACTAGCCCATCATATATATACCACAATTTCTTTATCCATTCATCTGTCAGTGGACACGGGTTGCTCCCATATCTTGGCTATGATAAATAATACTACCGCGATCAACATAGACTTGCGTGCGTCTTTTAGAATTCATGGTTTCATTGTGTGTGTGTGTAAATGCCCACTAGTGGAATTGCTGCATCACATGGCCTTCCTCGTATTAGTTTTTTGAGGACTGTCCGTACTGTTTTGCACAGTGGCTGCACCAAGTTGCATTCCCACCAACGGTGCGTGAGGTTTCCCTTTTCACCACATCCTCGCCCACACTTGTTATCGCCTTTTTTTGTTTTAATACCAGTCTGGCCCAAATCTTCATAAACACAAAACACACCCCTCTTTCGACACATCAAAAATGACAGCATGAGACACAGATCAGGTAGGAGCAAGCATTTTGTTTCTTACGGAGGAAAGCGGGATGAATCGCCACGTGTTGAAACAGAACGAAGGGGGATAAAACCACGATAGCCTCTAGTTTTGAGCTCGCTGGATTCTTCTTCGTGGCTATGTGTGCCGCTGGGGAAGGTTACTCTACCTGCCATTTCAAACACCAAGACAAGTGTTACAAGTCTAGCAACATATTTAGTGATAAAGGCAGTAAGGCCGCATGTCGACCATTTATAAAATCCTTAGAAATGTCTAATAAAGCCTTACTAAATTAGATCAGTTACTTCCTTCTGCCTTCATTTGACATCGGGATCTTCTCTTAAAACCTAAGTGCAAGTACATATTAAAAAAAAGCTGTCATTTACAGCCCCAGCTGCGTGTGCCCTCCAGCGTATGACTAAGTGTTTTCTGAAACATTTGGTTTTGCTTTGCTTTTTAATGCAGCAGATAAAGTATGTACATAATATGATACAGGAAATCTCTTCCAACTGCAACATTCTACAAATTGCTGTTTGGCAGAGAGAAAGGAAAGTGTGGTATTCTCCTGAGGAACAAAGAGGTTGTTCTATGGAATTTGGTGTCTTGGGGAGATAAAGATGATTAGACGTCAAGCAGCAGGTTGCTTCTTTGTTTCCTGATTGCTTGGGGCAAGATGCAGAGAAATCAGGTGGTGAACAATTTTGGTTAAAGAAATGAGGGAGGGGCACCTGGGTGGCTCAGTCGGTTAAGCGCCCGACTCTAGATTTCGGCTCAGGTCATGATCTCATGGTCCTTGAGATCGAGCCCTGCATGGGGCACGGTGCTGACAGTGTGGAGCCTGCTTGGCATGCTCTCTCTGCCTCTCTCTTCCCCTGCCCCGCTCATACATGCTCGCACTCTCGTTTTCTCTCTCTCTCTCAAAATAAATAGATAGGTTTTAAAATATTAAACCAAAAAAAGAGATGAGGAAAAGTTTGAGAGTATTCAGAGGGACAAAGAAAAATGTAGTTAGGGTTCTGAACATTTTTGTGGTATAGGCTCTTTTGAAAATCGAAGGAAAACTCCACCTGTGTAAAATTCAGGGATTACCTGTACAGTTTCAGGGGGATTGTGCATGCCATTTTCATAATCCTGCTCTAGACTCTACATCTCTAGAAAGTAGAACCCTTGGCTTGTTCACTTGGTATCACCTCGGACTCCTCCCTCTGATGCCTTATCTAATTTAGTACCGAACGGATCTTCATTGCATGTTTGTTTAAAGGACCATCCCCTTCTAGAAGCTCATGTGTTTGTGAAGAAAGCATGTCCAAGGGGGCAGATTCTAATTAAAAAGAATGCTATTTTAAAGGCATTCTTTGTGTAGAATATGTCCTAATCAAGGAAGGAAGGGGGGGAGGGAGGAAGAAGAAAGGAAAAGAAAGAAGGAAAGAAAGAGAAAGAGAGAAGGGAGAGAGGAAGGAAGAAAGGAACAGAGAAGGAAAGAAAGAAATAAGGAAAGGAGGGAAGGGGGAAAGAAGCCTATGTAACTCTTCAAGAAATATATTCCTTTTTAAGTCAGAAAATTCTAACTCTGGCAGAGTTTATAAAATATATACAACATATGCCATGGTTAATATACGACAAGACACGTGTCCACACTGGCTGCTTTAAGCTTCGGTCAAAGTCTGGGACCCCATTAATGACTTCTAAGGAGAACTAATTCCTTCTCACCTCCAGGGGCTGAAGTTCTGATGTCCACCCCCCAAACCGCACACATCTGTTTTTCCTTCATCAGTATTTGCTGAAAACAGAGGTAACAGCTCGAACTACCTGCCACTCAAAGCAGATTAAGTGGATTACTTTTAATTAAAAATACGCCCAGAACAGGAACATATTCAGCCACAAAAAAGAAGGAAATCCTTCCATTTGCAACAATATGGTAGAAACTCGAGGGCTTTGTGAGACAGAGAAACGCAAACACTGTACGGTCTCATGTGTATGTGGAATCTTAAAAACAAAAACAAACCAAAAAAGCTGATAATAAAAAAAGAGAGGGATCAGATTTGTGGTTGCCAGAGGTGAGGGCTGGAAGGGAGGGAAATCGGAGGCAGGGGCTCAAAAGATCCAAACTTCCAGTTGTCAGAGAAACAAGTAGTGGGATGTAACGCACAACGCACAACACGATGAATACAGCTAATGCTGTTATGGGACCTCCAGGACAGTTCCAGAGGCAGTAGATCCCAAGAGCTCACATCACAAGAAAAACACCTTTTTTTTCTTTTCTTTTTTCTTTTCCACCTATCTGATGGAGTTTAACTAAGCTTATATGGTAATCATTTCACAATATATGTGAGCTGAATCATTAGGCTCTACACTTTAAACTTATACAGTGCTGTAGGCCAACTATCGCTTACTAAAACCAGCGGAGGGAGCTGTTGAAATCAATAACAATGGTTAAGATTGTTCATTTCATGGTATTTCTTTTTGCCATAAAAAAGCCATTCAAAAATGCACCAGTTACAACAAAGCTGCCATATACACCCCTGAAGAAATAGGAAGCTGTAAGCTTATGCCCTTAACAACCTGTTACTGCCTGGCTAAGCATTTCTTGACAGTCTAGTAACCAATTTTCAGAAACGAGAGCCATGAAAAGGAATTCAGTACGATGCCTGGCGTTATGATAGGCGTTCATATTTAGCCTTTTCCAGTTCCTGAACATCTATTCGGCACCAGACATAACAAGCACTGTGTCCGATGACCCAAGAAAATGCAACACAGAAGAGACAATGTGTTTGGCATTTTAGGATTTCCATTCTAGCAAGGGATACAGATGAGGAGCCAAAGCAAAAGTACAATACGGGGAATAAGTTTAATTGAGCATATAGCAATAATGAACAGTGCTGGAAATAAAGCAATTAAAAAGCAGGGTGAGGGTGAAAGAGGGCTGGGCAGTGTTCATTTGGATCATGTCTAACCCCAGCGGTTCCAAGTTCCTCTCTAGGTAAATCTGAAAGTTTTTGAAGAAGTCAAAAATTGGCATGTGAAATGGCCCTGACCACTTGTTAGCTAGTATAAACACGTGATTTGGGGTTCTAAGTAGGAAGGCACTGGCGACGTCATCTAGGTTCTGGACTTCAGCAACTGAGACAGCTTGAACTGGCTTGTTACCATGGCAGCATTGCCACATTGACTCTCGTGGGTGATGGCTGGAGCAAGAGTTGAAGAGTTAACCATTGCCAAGAGCAGGCTGTGCAAGGAACCAACACATCCCTGCTCTCTGGCAGTTTTTCCTCTCACCTCCGTGTCTCTTGAGCTGTATATTTTTCCACCCTCAACTGAGATCCCCAAACATTCCCTCAGGACATTTTCTGAACTGCCCTCAACTCTTGATGTCCCTGCATGTGGCGTTTTCTTGCCCCGCATGAGCACACGGGTTGGTGATACGTAAGCACACTCTCTCCTGGGGCACGGAGCCCTGTCTTTCAGAATGTCAAGGGCAATATTGTCATCATCAGAGCTCTTCTGATTGATGAATAAATAACCTACAAAATTAAATGAATTTATTCCTGGAAGAAAATGAATTTTCCCAACTCGGCATGGAGGTTTTGGCAAACCCTTGAGCTGGAGGGTAGTGACATCTGCTAATGAGCGTCTGACACAAGTCCAAGCATAGCCAACTTCTAATGATCCTGAAAATAGAGGACAGCCTTGTCCAGAGTCTCCCTGGTGTTAATTAGCCAACATTTTACTAATGATTTCTCCCTCGTGTTCCTTGTTCAAGTCCTTGTAATCCATTTGAATGGGAAAAAGTTATGGACCCAATTTTGTAGGTAAGGAAATTAAGATTCAAAATGGTGAAAGGACCTAATTAAAGTATCAAGAATAAGAAGAAAAGTAGCCACAAAAACCACTGACATTTATTGAACACTCACTCTACACCTGCCAAGGAGTATTTTAAGTGCTTTATATGTATTAAATTATTTAATCTCCACAACAGCCCAATGAGGTAGGTTTTATTGTTATGGTTTTATTATCAAAGAATCTGGAACATGGCAAAAGTAAATAGCTTTGTTAAAGTCACAGAACTAGAAATGGGATTCATTTTAAATTGGCATAAATTGGAGGCACAAGAAGTGAGAGAGGTCAAAGGGTAGACCACACAGAGGGAAAAAGAAGCAGACTCACAAACCACTGATCATCCTTCATCAGTTCAATCATGTATTTTCTCAACTACACCATCACTCTCCCAAAACAGAGGAAGAACAATGAACAGAACTCTGTGTTTCTTTGACAACAATGAGGTGAGGGCTGAGAAAATGGGAGTTGATGACTATTTACAAGGCTGAGATACCTGTTCGAGAATACCTCCACACGGGGATACTTCTAGATCATTCACAATAGCTGACTCCAGGCAGTACTCCATGCGAATGCAAAATGGAAAGTTATCCTCAATCTGGGCAAACACTAGGTTACAAAGGTGTTTTCCAAAACTTTAAAATCACAATAAAATTTTCTTCGCCAAGAGAAAAAAAATGTTTGGCTTCTCTCATGATACTTTTAGAAGCATTTTTCAAACGTTGTATTATATTTAACCTTTTAAAAGGTTACATTATATTAAACATTCTTAACCAATAATGAATGCTGTACCATTTATCTGTTCAAAAGGAAAGTTACACGGCCAGCTAAAGGGCAGAATCGTTCAATGGAAGACAGAGGAAGTGCACGCCAGCCAAGTATCCAGAATGGAAAGAATAAACATCTCAGACACACTTGGAGGTGAATTTTAAATTCCGTTTCTAGAGCTTGACTCCAGGAGACAATAAGAAAAAAAAGAAAGAATTGAATGGAGGATATTTTCAAAGTAACAAATTGCCGACATTCAGTCATGATGAGTCTGGGAGGTAGCGCAGTGGGAAGAGGGTAAGGATGATTAAGTGACCACAGCGCACAAGCCTGTTTGTCACCAGTTATATCCTGGAAGTGACACCTGTCCCTTCCCTATCTGGGCATGAGTGACTCCCACTGCCTGCGGAGAATGGAGGAGTTTCTCGGCATGGAGAAGCCCAAAGGAAATTGGCCAACACTACCCAGGGCTACAAAGGTCGTTGCCACGATGGAAGCAGATGATTATCACATATGGTGGCCCCCATGTAGTAGAGTCTGGGTGGCCTCAGCGGCAGCATCCTGTCTCCCTTTCCTCCTCACCTGGTTTTCCGTAGATGTCCACCTAACTCACGTGATGCAGGAGATACCGATTCCATCTCAGCGATGAATACAGCCTGGACAAAGCCCATCCCAACAGACAGAGCCCAGCCTTCTCATATTGGAATACTTATCTGTTCTGGGTGGGCATTTGCTCAAACTGAAGGGAAGGAATTATACAGAGGGCTCTCTCTCTCTCTCTCTCTCTCACTCCAACCACCAACAAAAATTAAACAGCAAAGCATTCCCCTGGCTGCTTTTAGCAGGCAACTTGCAAATGTAAATGGCTTCATCATCTGAATTGCATGAGGCAAACAAAAACATAGTGCATTTTTAAATGTAACTATTAGGCCACCTGTGTTTGCCCAAATTTCTCTTTGCCACCCAATCATGCATCCAGGACAGACGCCATAGTTGGCGGCTGCTTTTATGACCAAAATCTCCAGCCAGTCTAATTCCATTTACAGCCTGGTTCTTAGATGCGATCTAAAAGCTCTTGTTCCCTTTCTGCTGAGCACCAGTCAGGCTGTGGCCTGAGGAGCTTGAAATGGGAAGAGGGACAGTGTCTGCTATTTTTGCCTCTCTTCCCTGCCTTTTCTGGTTCTTTCTCAGTGTTGGGCACTGGGAGGAGGGAAAGGAAACAGAGCCAATGTTTCTTTCTCCGTCTGGAAGAGCAACTGCAATCCTCTACTGACGGTGATTGCTTCTCTAGTTAGTACCATCCCCTCGGCAATGCCCCCCCTCCCTTGAGGCAGGAGCCCAAACATCTGTTCTCCCCGTGGGATAAGGGCGTGAGTGTTTTGGAGGGCCCTGCGGGATCTTCTCTGAAGAGGGAGACACAACTCCAGCTTTGCCTCCTCTTTCTACAGCCCGATGACCCACCCCCGTCCAAGTCTGGTTCCCAATACCTAACAGACAACTCTCTTGAACAGAGCACCAGCAAAATAACTAAAGCACAGTTACCTACCGCAACGCCCAGAGTAAGCTAAGGCAAAAAAACAAAAAAAACAACAGTAAGAATCTTATCTGCCCCAAATCTGTCCCCCTTCCCCCCTCTTCTAGGCTGTACCTTCTCTCTGGAATTTTGTTCTCCGCTCAGATGTGCTTCGAGTAAGATAATCAAGGCTGCTGTCTAAACGGGCAGCCAAACAAAAAAGGAAACAAGCCAGAATCCCTTGCTGAAGGGATGATTTTGCTGTTTCCTCTGATTTCAAGAAGAGGAAGGGAAAATATGCCCTCTGCCCAAGGAGAAGGAGAAAGGCAGAGGGTCCTGTTAGTCATGCAGCTGGGAGCAAACGATAATGGCTGAAATGGCTTAAGATGTACAGATCTGAAGCCGTGTTCTTCCCATTTCTAGAGGCCAATTTCGGCCAGAGAAACGGGGACAACCAAGAGAGAGGATTTCAAAACCGGACAGATAAGTAGCAGACGTGTGTTTCTTTCCTTTTCTCTCCCTTCCCTTCTATACCATCCTGTTGGAGTTTGCAATCAAGAAAGCAGCACCAGCCACACAATTGGCAGGTCTCATGCAAAGTAAAAACACAGCTCCCCTTGCTCAAAACATTATTAAGAATTTCAAGAGGGCGAGAGCAGAGCATTAAACCAAGCACGAGGCTTTTCTACGTGTGCTGTCGAAAGGCCCTGTGTGCTGCCCAGGTTGCATAACCCAGTGGGTCCAGAAGGCAGAGCATCAAGGCAAAGAGGACTATTCTTGAGTCTTAATCTCTCATGAAGTGTACCTTGTTCGGCTTTGGACTTGCTGGGGAACCATCCCCTCACCTCTTCTTTCTTTTTTCTCTCTCCTTTGTGGAATGGGAATGTCTATTTTATGTCTGTCCCACCATTGTATTCTGGAAGCACAGAAATCCTCTGGTTTCGCACGTTCACAACTGGAGAGGAGTTGGCCTCAAGATGAATCTTTCCTGGAGTCTCACCCACATCTGATTTATTTTTTTTTAATTTTTTTTAATGTTTATTTATTTTTGAGAGAGAGAGAGAGACAGAGCATGAACGGGGGAGGGGCAGAGAGAGGGAGACACAGAATCGGAAGCAGGCTCCAGGCTCTGAGCCATCAGCCCAGAGCCCGATGCGGGGCTCGAACCCATGGACCGTGAGATCATGACCTGAGCCGAAGTCGGACACTTAACCGACTGAGCCACCCAGGCGCCCCTCCCATATCTGATTTAGATCACATTTAGCTGGGACTTTGGATTTTAGACTTTAGAGTTGATGGTGAAACAAGTTAAGACTCTGGAGGCTCTTGGGATGCAATGAATGTAACTTGGATGTGAGAAGTACATAGATTGCAGGGGTGGGGGACTAGTGCCGAATCCTAAGGACTGAATATTTATGTCCCCTCGAAATTCATATGTTGGAACCTTAATTCCCCAGAGTGAAGGTTATGTGGAGGCAGGGTCTTTGGGAGTTATTAGGTCATGAAGGTGGATCTCTCATGAATGAGATTAGTACCCTTAAAAGAAGAGACATGAGATAGATGATTTCTTTCTTTCTCTCTCTCTCTCTCTCTCTCTCTCTCTCTCTCTCCCTCTCTCCTTTCTCTGACATGTGAGTATATAACAAGAAGATGGCCATCTGCAAACCAGGAGACATGCTCTCAGCAGATGCCAGATCTGCTGACACCTTGATATCTGTCTTCCCAGCCTCCAGAAACACTGAGAAACAAATGTTTGTTGCTTAAGCCCCTAGTCATGGTATTCTGTTATATCTGCCTGAACTGAGGCAACTCCAGAGAACCTCAGTGCCCCCCTCTGCCTTTCTGTGATCACACACACATTCTGAGACAGAGAGACAGTACTGGACAGGAACAGAGTTACAGTGAGAAAGCTGGAGGGGTCTGTTAAGAAATAATGACTTTGAGGTTCCACGTGACCTGTGCTGTAAAGCACAGATCAAATTTGGAAAAGCGGAAATGGAAGACATGTTGGAAAATATTTCTAAGCAAAAAGAAGAGTGTAGGCAATGGGATGGGTCTCAAAGCCAAGGTGGTGTGGGATGCAGAACACGGAAAATGGGAGGATTTATTGATTTGAAAGTGGTTGGAGCCAAAACATAGAAGTCCTTGAACTACAATGGAGGGTTTGTTCAAAAAACATGGTGTTTCAGGTACATTCATTTTGAAAGTAGGTTACTTGTGTTTTGCATTATTCCACTATTTTGAATCTAGACAAGCTATTGCTGTCATTCCAGATACACGGAGTAGCTTAAAATATAATGTGGGCTGTGATTCAAGTTGTACTTTAGTAAGTTGGAGACTTCTGGTAATGTCCGCTTTATTCACAATACGAAAGAGCAACAGCCAGAGGAGTGAAGATTTGAGATAAAGGAATCTAGCCTTGCGTCTCACAGATATCTGTGTATCTCTGGGCACATCATTAAGATTTCTGAACCTCAGTTTATTCATCTGTAAGATGAGAATCAGTATACCTTCTGTACAGGGGTGTTGTAAGTATTTGGTTTAACAACATTTGCGAATGTGCTTTGTAAACAGCAAGGAGCTATCCAAGGTATAGCGTCAATGTGATTCCTGAATTCCTGGCTCTATTTTGGTAAGGTCGTCCCAACTGAAGCTTGCTTGAAAAATGACATAGAAGTCTGCAGAGGTAGAATTAAAACCGGCTGAAGTATTTATAAATCTAGTTTTCATCTGGTCGAAGCATACTTGGCATGCAATCACCTCAAGGGAAGCTCTCAAGTGTCAGGTTCATGGACCCGTGAATAGAGCCTGTAATTGAGTGTAGTCAACATAGCTTGGAGCAGCATTGCTAGGAACTTGGAGAACATAAGATTTTTTAAAGGAAACTTTTATGTAACATTTCTGCATCTTTACTTCCTGGTTCTCTATATTTTCCCAGTCCTCCATCTCAGCTCCATAAGAATATAGAACTCGGGGCGCCTGGGTGGCGCAGTCGGTTAAGCGTCCGACTTCAGCCAGGTCACGATCTCGCGGTCCGTGAGTTCGAGCCCCGCGTCGGGCTCTGGGCTGATGGCTCAGAGCCTGGAGCCTGTTTCCGATTCTGTGTCTCCCCCTCTCTCTGCCCCTCCCCCGTTCATGCTCTGTCTCTCTCTGTCCCAAAAATAAATAAACGTTGAAAAAAAAATTAAAAAAAAAAAAGAATATAGAACTCAATATTTTGAAATGAGCGTTGAGAGTGAGACATGTATTTAATCATCTTTCAGTGTGATATAATTATGGTCTGGCCCTTGTGGTTTAGTGGGCACCAACTTTAGATGTTATTTACTCTCAAGTTTCTTGCCATTTCCCCACAAATTATCCATGACCTTGAAGAACCTTGCATAAGCTGTTTACTCTGCCTGGAATATATATTCACCTACCATGGACACTTGATAGTGGCTCTTCCAGTATGTGTTTGTCCCATCCCAATGACTCCTAACTTCCACCCTGCTTCTTAAAGGGAAACTAGCACCTTCCCAGACTCCAGAGGATTGCACATGACCTAGGCCAAACCAGTCATGACTTTCTATTTCCTTGGCCACAGTGGTTGATTTAGGGTTGGAAATATGACCGAGCCTAGAGAGGGAAGCAAAGGTTTATGGACTCTTGTGGTCTAACAGAATAGACCTGTGGGGATAAATGGGCTGATTTTTTAATTTATTTTTTTTTTCATTTTTCTAACTTGTTCACTAAGCGTTTGTGGCATTACACATGGTTTCCTCATACACATAATTGAGGCTTCTTGAAACCACAATTTATTCCTTTCTAAACATGGTAAAGATGATTCTGACCATCTTTCTAAACAGTTTGGTTAATAATGAAGTTCAGCAAACAAGAAATTGATTAAATATCTCTTCAAAGACTTCTCTTGGAATCTTTCTTTGGAAAGAAGTGTGCTTAAGCCTGGAATCTCTTCTCTAGAAACCGGGAGTGCTATAAATCTATTATAATAGATGCCGAATAAAGTGCCCTGGAAATAATATCAAACCAACCCGATTGAGTCATTGCAATAACCCATGTCCCTAGTTTGTAACCAGATTTTTAGTTTTGGAAGCTGAATTTTTTTAAGTGGCTACAAGTTAATTGACACTCCTCCAACTGAGCCATGTTCCCTGCACTTGAATCTGAGTAGAGTTTTGACATTTTTGTACAGCAGTGTTTAGTGTAAGCGATGCTATGTGACCTCTAAGGCTAGGTAATTAAATGCTATTTAGATTCTGCTCTTGACCACTCACTGTGAGGGAATCCAGCCGCCATATAAAAAATCAGACTAGCCTGAAATTACCTTGCTGGAGAGAACAAGTGTAGACATTCCTGCTGACGATCCCAGTGATCTGGGCTCCACATCATCCAGCCCAGGCACACATACAATGAAGCAGAGACAAACCATCCCTGCTGTGTATGATCTAGATTCCTAACCTATAGAATTCTTTTAACATTATAAAATTGCTACGTGCCACTGAGTGGTTTGTTATACTGCATAGTACCGTGGAATTTGCCTCCATTCCTTCAAGGATGAACTGAAGGTTTTTCTTGGATGTGTTTTAGCTACTATGTATCAAAATACCATTTTTTAAATTATATTTAGGACGTAATAAATTTCTTGAATCTGTGATTGCTGTCTGAAACAGTTCCTGAAAATCCTCAGCCATCACTGTTTCTGTCCCATTCAGTCTTACCCTTCTTTCCTTATCTCCCCATCTCATTAAACATGTTAGACCTTCACACTGTGTCTTCTGTGTCTCACACACTTTTCTGGTGTCTCTTCATGCTATGTAATTTCTTCCGACCTACCTTTCAGCTTAAAAATTCTCTCCTCAGACAAGTCTTCTGCTAAACCCACTCATTGTGTTTAAAGTTCTGGGGTTTTTAAAATCTGTTATGTCACTTTTATAGCTTCCTATTCCCTACAGATATTTCCAGGTTTCACTTAAAAAAAAAACAAGTATTTCCTCGTACATAATAAATATAATTGTTTTATGGTTTGTGTCTGATGATTCCTAGATCTGAAGTCACGTTGGATCTATTGCTATTGTCTATGGATCACACTTACGTCATCTCGGTTCTTCGTGCACCTTCTGCCTTTGATAGCATACTGAATATTTTGCTTGAAAACTATTTGTATAGATGATTTTAGGCCTATCATAATGAAACCTTCTTCTATGGAGGATTTTTGCTCACTTGTGCAAACAGATGGCTGAGACATCTTTCAGAATTGACCCATCTGAAGCATAAATTCAGGAAATGGTAGATTAATAGACATCATAGGTTCTCAAACCCTACAATGCATTACAAATCAGCTGATATCGTGTTCAATGGTGGGGCTGTCAACAGGAATACCAATTCTCATCCAGTAGGTCTAGGGCAAGGTCCAGAATTCTGCATTTTAACAAGCTCCCAAGTGATAGATACGCTGAACTTTGAATAACAAGTGTAAAGCTAGATGGAAATATTCTTTTTTTTTCTTCCACGTTTTTATTTATTTTTGGGACAGAGAGAGACAGAGCATGAACGGGGGAGGGGCAGAGAGAGAGAGGGAGGCACAGAATCGGAAGCAGGCTCCAGGCTCTGAGCCATCAGCCCAGAGCCCGACGCGGGGCTCGAACTCACGGACCGCGAGATCGTGACCTGGCTGAAGTCGGACGCTTACCCGACTGCGCCACCCAGGCGCCCCCCAGCTAGATGGAAATATTGAGTGGGAGTTGGGAAGATGACAGCTCATGATAGAATACATCCCAAGCACAACTTCTAAACAATATGCTACTCCAAATCAAATGTATTTGGACCTTTTCTTGATAACATACTAGACATACAGCAACTGAGAGGTTGAAGCACGTCTGAGAGGACCTGATACAGTGGTACTCCCAGTACGACTCTGATTTCAACAGAGATGATTTGCAAGAGAGAGAGAAGTTTATGGGTTAGACTGAAATGATGATAGGGAATAGTATATCTGCCCCCAACACCGCTTCCCATGATTGGGTATCTAAGGCCTGTGGAAGACGGGTCTGCAGATGAAAGCTGAAGGAACCAATTTCTTGGGAAACTATGTAAGACACAGGGATATAAGTAGGAGGTCATTTAACATCATCTGGGAAACTAACCTGTGGCCTCTCCTCAGTGTAACTGGTACCAAGTAGGCAGATTTGTCGGGTGGGTAGTTCCCCTCAAGTTCAAGGACATATTCAAGGCAGTCCGGGACAAAATACCTTAAGCAAATTCACCTGGAAAGAAATACTTCCAGGGTATGTATATATGTGTATATATACATACATACACACTTTTTAGCATCTAAAGACCATACACATTAAATGTCTGCATAAGGGGTAATTCTTAATTAATGGAAGTGTACTGGAAAGTTGGCAAGATTTTTAAAAGCAGAACTTTTAGGGTTCAAATCCATGCTCTGTCATCACTGGTGGGGTCACTTTGGGCTGGTTACTTAGCTTCTTACATTCAGGAAGTTTGTGAAGCTTAAAAGTGACACCCATTACATGGGGCGCCTGGGTGGCTCAGTCAGTTAAGCGTCCAACTTTGGCTCAGGTCACGATCTCACAGTCTGTGAGTTCGAGCCCCACGTCGGGCTCTGGGCTGATGGCTCAGAGCCTGGAGCCTGTTTCCGATTCTGTGTCTCCCTCTCTCTCTGCCCCTCCCCCGTTCATGCTCTGTCTCTCTCTGTCTCAAAAATAAAATAAAAACGTTAAAAAAAAATTTAAAAGTGACACCCATTACAAATCACTTGGCGCATATTAGGTCTTTAATGGTAAATGTAAATATCTTTACTTTTCCCTTTCCTCAGTAGCAATAACTTACAAAATACATCTAAATCCCAAGTCACAGCCTTATCCACGTAGGACTGTGATGAAAGAAGATCTAGAATATTTGAACAAGAGATGCTCTGGAAATCAGCATCACTATTGCATAAGAATTCAAAGCAATGGAAATATAAGCCTTCTCCTCACTCCTTTTTCAGAAAACCAATGCACCAGGCAGGAAACAATGATTTATTCGGTCGCACCATTTCCGAGTTAAGGGAAACAGACGTGGAATAATTAGCTAATAAATTTCATTCTTATTTAATAACCAAGGGAAAAGATCATTCTTCCACATCCTCAAAGCAGGTCATTCTTGGATTCTCTTAATACAAATGTGGTAAGCATAATTGATCAAAAAGTTTTATTATTTAGAGAAGACATAAATACCGAACTATGAATATAATTATCCCCTATATTCTCACTCTGACCAGTTCAGACATATTTATTAATAATCACTTGTAGAAGCAGAATCCACAGAACAGATCCTCCTAGAACAATAGTGCATTTACTTATCTCAACAGTACCACATGCTGACACTTGTCCAGCTTTCCTGGAAATAATTATTCAGCATCAATATGCTAAGTTTAAAATCAGAATCTAATTTAAATACTGATAAGTACACTTGCAAATTAACCTCCCGCAAAATGTTCTCAATTACCAAAACTCTGAACTCAGAGAATATTTTTTATATTGGAAATTGTTAAAGTGCGCTTAGGAAAAAATATATTTTATAACAGATACTCAGTCGTGCTTAGGGGAAAAAAAACACACATTTTATAACAAATGTTCAGTTGAGCATGCAAACACTGATGGCTCCATCATTTCCACGTAGGAAGTGCAGTTACGGGAAAAAAATCTTATCTTACGGTGAAAATGTACTGATTTTATAGATCATTTGTGTTTAGTTAAAAGGGTTTTGGGCAACGGTGGGAGCGTTCCAGCCCCTCAAGCCCCTTGCCATGCCTGGCCTGCAAATATATGTTCTTTCATGGAAAACAACAGGCCCTTTTGAAGAAATCTGGGCTATAGATGTTTCAACTCTCGTCAGCTATTCCCGTAAAAAAGGAAAATACATTGGAGTCGAAGCCTGACATTTGAGGGTCCTTTTCTGGTAATAAATAGAATTGTGATCGGTTTGTATGTGCCTCACAGTTCAGATCTCAATAGGAACACCAAGAGAGAAAATCTGAGGATTGTTAGGCTCAAGCAAAAACAGTATGGAAATGTTAACTTTCACAACCCCACATAAAATATCCTTTAAGGGCCCTGTAAGAATAGCTTAATCCTTTGACTATGGATTTAGCTGCCTGACAGATTTAATTTGAATGCCACTTTAATTGTTAAACGAATACCTAAGCATCACTGTACTCAGGCATCCTGGGAACACCAAAACTAAGCCCAAGGACCCCAGAAAATCACTCTTGTATGCCAAAAGCTCTAATACCCAAAGACTAGGAGTTCTTTTTTACCTACTTTTCTTCTTTTATTGTAGCCAATGAGATCTTTCTCTCTCTTTTATCATGTTCAATTTTATAATTACATGAAGTATTTGTTGGCCTGTGTGCATGTGTCTGTATACAAGTTTGATATTTCCTATAAAGAAATGTTAGTTCTTGGTACAAAATGACCCACGCCGGGGCACCTGGGTGGCTCAGTCGATGAAGCGTCCCACTTTGGCTCAGGTCATGATCTTGCAGTGCGTGAGTTCGAGCCCCGGGTCGGGCTCTGTGCTGACAACTCAGAGCCTGGAGCCTGCTTCGGATTCTGTGTCTCCCTCTGTCTCTGCCCCTCCCAGCTCTCCATCTCTCTCTCTCTCTCTTTCTCAGATAAATAAATGTTAAAAAAAATTGAAAGACAAAACAAAACAAAAATGGCCCGTGCAGAAGCATAAACAGCAGTTCATGAATCCATTGCTTCAAGCTGGAGACTTTAATCAGAAGACCCAAGCACAAAAGAACAATCTTCTACCAAGCCTCTGTGATGGCTCATTGGTCAGACCAGGCTGTATCTAAAATCCTGTTATTTATCTGTCTTCATTATTTTAAAACTAAAGACTTTAACCCAGATAAAATTATATCTTTCCTGCTGGCTGATCTTTTAATAATATACACAAGCGACTGAGGATTTATCAAAAGAGATTGCTAAAGGAATTTAGAGCAGCTTCCTTTAAGAAATGCATTTCCTCACGATAACACATTTGTCATTGTGTTTGGACAAAGTTAAGTATTTAAATTATATTTAAAAATAAAAACTTCATATTTGTCAGACTAGGTCTCTGAAAAAACAAGCACCTCAGGCTAAAAATTTCTTTGAATCTACACTAAGCTTCTCTTTGACAAAACTTCCAAATTAATTAAATCAGAAAGACATGAGCGAGGCCAAAAAACAGTCAGGAAGCCCAAATTCAAATATCACCTACGATGCTTCATTGGTCTTGCCTTAATTTGCTTTTGTGTGGTGCCATTTTAGAAATGGCAAAACTAATTTATGCAAAAAAAAAAATATATCAAGTTTATGCAGCAAATTGGAAAAGTTAATAAGTACTTCAATCTTCCTTTTCTGTGACTAGGTGTTAAAAAATTCTCTCAAGGTAAAACAGGTTAAGATTCAAATAGGCAGTAAATGAACTTGGCAATCGCTCAACAAATATTTGAGGATCTCCCACACAAAAACAGTGGGTAATAGTCACAAGCCCTTGGACTACCTGGAGGTTGGCAGCCCCATGGCTCAAGACAAACTAGAGTCAGTCTACCCATAAAATGTCAGCCTCCCAAGCCAGACAAAGAAAAGGTAAACACTGTTATCCAGCTTGACCTTGGCCTCTGCCTTGACTTGGCTACAGAATAACTATCATACATCCACCTGATTGTGTTATTCAGAACTGACATCTTCAATATCTATACTCTCCAATATGGTAGCCACTAGTCATTTATGGCTATTGAGTATTTGAAATGTGGACAATGTAACTGAGGAAGTGAAGTTTTGATTTTACTTATTAATTTGAAGTTAATAATAAAGATTGAGGGGCGCCTGGGTGGCGCAGTCGGTTAAGTGTCCGACTTCAACCAGGTCACGATCTCGCGGTCCGTGAGTTCGAGCCCCGCGTCAGGCTCTGGGCTGATGGCTCAGAGCCTGGAGCCTGTTTCCGATTCTGTGTCTCCCTCTCTCTGCCCCTCCCCCATTCATGCTCTGTCTCTCTCTGTCCCAAAAATAAATAAACGTTGAAAAAATAATAATAATAATAATAATAAAGATTGATAGCGGGATTAATGAATTTAGTTAAAACTTGGACATATGTAATTTTGAAACAGATGCTTTTGCTTCAAGGCCAAATCAATTCCTCTAATAAAGATGAACCGGGTCTGTCAATGTGGGTGGTCTATGAAAGGAAAACGATTATTTGGTATTCAGTTTAGTTGTTGGGCAACTTTCAAATATGGTTGGAAAATTTAGGTATGCGAGCCTAACTCTTCAATGGGAAATTTTATGAAATCTAAATCCAAAGCAAGTATTTCCAATGAAAATTTAACGTCTGGATAAAGATGTGTCTTCCCCAATGCTGCTCTGCTATAGAAATGTTCCCATTTTCCTTTGTCCTGGGGAGATGTTCATGGAAAGTTCACCCTCTGGGAGTCTGTTGGTGAACGTCTCTAACCAGTTGGCTACATCTCTCACAGGAAGGGCTAGGAAATGCAGAAGCGTACAGGTACTAGAAAGATCCTGGAGAGGCCCTGACTACAGGCCTTTTCAGGCAAGCCTCAAATCTTCAGATCTGGGATGTGCGGTGACAGGGCTGACCAGGGAGATGTATCTGACTAGGGAAGTGAATCTGGAACTACATTACTGATTCTCCACAGAACCTAGTCGGGTTCATTGCAAATCGACTTTTTAATGGGGGGTTTTCTAAAAGGTCTCTTGCCTTTTTTTTGGTCTAAAAGAGAAAGTCTGAAGAGACCAAGTTCAGGTATCACAGGGAGCTTCTCTTCACTGATGATGTCACTGCAGTTGGCATCACAAAGATCTCATGGTGCCAGGTATCTGTTCTTCCACTCCCAGGATCCATGGGTTTGGGGAGCTGTAGACTACAGAGCTAGCGGGCTGAGAAACACCAGCTACCTACACGTACACAAAATCACACACAATATCTGAAAGAGAAGAAGATGAGGATGTGAATTTGCTGAATATCTACTAAGCTCTTACGATGTGCCAGTTATTGGGCTAAATGCAGAGATACTAAAGCAAATCAACTAGATCTCACTAATGAGCTATCTGGAGAGAACACCTGCCCCGAACAGTTGCCTAGACCCATTGCAGAGTTTGGCTAAGTGAGAAATTGCTGTTTATTAACCTCCTGAGAATTGAGGGTCTTTTTGCTTGTTTGTTTGTAATTGCAGTTTAACCTTATCTATCCTAATTGATGATTAACTAACACACAGTACTTGCCCATCATAGGTGTACAATCCAGGGAGGTAACTTCAGTGATCTCAGCGGCTGCGATCAGCCCACATATTTTGAGCTAAAATAATTATTTGTTTCTAATTTATGTAAGTATTTACTTCCAAGGATGATGAAAAGCTTATTTCAATATCAAAACAAGTATAAAGGTGGACAACTAGAATATTCAAGTTTGTTAGAACAGCTGTTATCAACTCTATGTGTTAGAATTACCCAGGGGTACCTGGGTGGCTCAGTCAGTTAAGCATCTGACTTGGGCTCAGGTCATGATCTCACGGTTCGTGAGTTCGAGCCCCATGTTGGGCTCTGTGCTGACCTGACCGCCTGAAGCCTGCTTCAGATTCTGTCTCCCTCTCTCTCTGTTTGTCCCCCACTCACGCTCTCTCTCTCCTTCAAAAATAAATAAACATTAAAATTTTTTTAAATCAAACAAAGAATTACCTAGAAATGCCTTTCCAAAATGCCAATGCCAGAGCTAAGCCCCAGAGATTTCAATTTAATTGATCCATATTAGGGTTTAGGCATTAGTATCTTTCATCAAGATTTCTGGTTTGAGACTCAGTGGATTTGATACTTGCATTAAACTCCTGGAATAAATTAAGTCTCTTACATCTTAAAATTGTACATTAAGTTTAACTTTAAACTTCCAGCAAACAGAGGAAAATAGAGAACCTTTTCTCCTTCCTGAAACTTATCATGATATTTTTGAATTATTTCTTTAAGTTTATTTATTTATCTTGAGAGAGAGAGAGAGAGCATGCGAGCAGGGGAGGGGCAGAGAGAGAGAGAGAGAGAGAGAGAATCCCAAGCAGGCTCTGCACTGTCAGGGCAGAGCCCGATGAGGGGTTCAAACTCATGGACCGTGAGATCACGACCTGAGCTGAAATCAAGAGTCAGACACTTAACTGACTGAGCCACCCAGTCACCCCCGAGTGATTTCTTTAATGTTTTCCCCTGCAATGGTCAGTTTTATCTGTCAACTTAGGCCACAGTCCTCAGTTATTCAATCAAACACTTGCTATGAAGGTTGCTATCATGGTATTTGGTAGAGGTGATCAAAGTTCATAATTGGCTAACTTGAAGTAAGGAATGCTATCTTAAATATGAATGGACCTGATTCAACAAGGTGAAAGATCCTAAGAGCAGAACCAAGCCTTCTTGGGAGAAATTCTACCCATGGGCAGCAGCTCCAGCTTGGGTCTGAGAGTTTCACCCAGCTCATCCTGATGGCCTGCCCTGAGCCTTTCAGACACTTCTTGTGATCCCTCAAATCCTGTGAGCCTCACAATAAATCTCTTAATATATATCTCCTACCAATTCTATTTCTCTGACTGAATGTTAATTAATACACGCCAACTTCCATTAGACTGTATACTCTGAAGGCAGAGGTATCTGTGTTCTTCATTATGAATCCCAATAGCTAGCAATATGCATGGTCCATAACAGGCACCAATGAACACTTGCCAAATGACTGAGTGAATGAATGAACCAGATGGGGAATGAACCAGATGGGGAAAAAGCATGCAATATAAAGGGTGGGCCATAAAAGCACCATAAATGCTATGCAATTCATCATAAGAAGAAAGCATCCAGCCATGGTGACGAGGGAAGATTTCCACCATGAGCTGAAGTTGCAGGATGGAGAATTAGGGACCAAAAGTGTAGAGACTGGAAACGGCATTCTCAGATACATTGTAAAAGCTGGATGAGATAAGCTAGATGAGACAAAGAATTAATAAGAACAAATAGAAGAAAATAAGTTGGGAAGGTTCAATCATGACCAGATTTTTCATGATGGAATGTAGCCAGTGGTGGCTCGCTCTCTCTCTCTCTCTCTCTCTCTCTCTCTCTTTCTCTCCTCCCTCTCTCTCAAACATTCAAAAACCTTTCTCTGAATGCATTTCATTTGCAGGCTAAAGTCAGGAAGAACAAAAAAGTTAAATTCTTCTGGTAAAGAAAGATGTGGAGGACGGAATTCTCACTCACTGACATGGATGTCTCTAAGAAACCTCTAAAGAACAGCTAATGTTCCATAAAACATCTATTGAAAATCAGTGCTGAAGTAACAGGCCATGTCAATATTAGTTCACTCATTTAACCAGTCAGTCAATCATTGTTTGGAGCATTCTGCCACAGTCTGGAGAAGCTCAGGGTGAAAAGAGGGTCCCTCCTGGTGGTGGGACCAGCATGAAAGGCAATGATGACTCTCCTGAGGTCCTGACAGGTGGCCTTCTAGGGCTCTGAGGTTTATTCCAAAGACAATCAGTCCCTGAGAGAAGAGAGGGAGTTTTGTAAAAACCACAAATAGGTGCTGACAAGGTTTTTTCCGACCTCATCTCTCCTCCGTGAAGTTGTGCCAGAGCCCTGGGGGAGAGGAGGCAGAAATGAACTACTCCATCGTGAAAGTCTCAGAAGCCGGGTTGGGGGGGGGGGGGAGAGGGGGGAGGGGTAAGGCTGCTTCGTAGCCCGCACGACAAACCGCCACACAGAGTGTCAGTGCCAGAAGCATCATCTTGACTCAAGTGGAACACCCTCTAAAAATGGAATGTGAGAGAATGCCACCTTTCAGGAGAGGGAAAGGTGAGGGTCATTGTGTACAGAGACAGGGTATTTGTCACCTCACCTAGATCCTGTCTTAGAAGAAAAGGGAAGACTGACAAATACCAAGTGGCCCAGAGAGCATTCAGTCTACTTGCTTGGTTCATTCTGCGACGCAGACTTTCCATTTCCCCCCTGACTTTCTCACTTCCAATGCCCTAGACTCCTTCTAGCCAGGGATCTTCTCATGACCCAGAAGGACTTCTGGGCTTTCTAAAAGACTCTTGTGCTGGAGGTTAGTTTCCCCCATATTCTGTTTCTGCGAACTGCACTACCCCTACCTCACGGCCAACCAACAGAGCTGTTCTCCCTGACACTCTCGATTTTGCTGCTGTCCTTTTGTCGTGGTCTCTCAGTAAACCCCAGGCCAGAGCCACTTGTAGGACATGCCTTCTCCACACCTGTGCTGTGCCACCAAACACCTTGGGAGAGAATCCCACAATCTCAGTACGGATGCCTACACACATCCGTGGTCCCGAATGGCTCAACCTTTGGTGCCTACCCATCAGCCTTTTGGATTTCCTTCAGTGACTATTGGGAGAGAAAAAAAAGGCAACATTCCTCTCAGTCTCTAAGCACCAAATTCTCAGCAGACAGCCCTACAGAAACCAAGGTCATCAGGTATTTATCAGCCAGGTCTTGGTGTTGCTACTTCCTTGACATCAAAGCAAAAACAAAACCACTCCATTATCATGTCCAAACACAGCCTGAATATTACCATTGTTCAAGCACAAAAAATGACCAAACATCCCCCTCTCCTGGCTCGTATGAGTGGTGCCTGTTCCCTCACCAATTACATAAAATTTACCAGTTGCAAAAAAATCTGAGTATATCCAATCACAGAATTGCACCCGCTTTCTGAGAGCAACCTGGAGTAAAGAGCAAAGTCCCTAAACACTCCCCCAAGAACCTAACACAGTCCCAAACCCTGTAATAAATCCTTTCCAAAATTCCCTTTGTGAGAGGCTCCATGATTCCTCAGGGGAGTACATTCTTTCCTCCAAGGAGCAATCTACCCAGTCTGTCCTTTGTCAGGAGGACACTGATATTACTAATAGGAGTTTTGTTATCACTGTCTTTAGGTTCTGTGCTAAACATGTGTTATTCATTTAATCCTTTGATGACAGTGACAATTTTGCCCACTGAAGATATGGAAACACTAAGACTGAAAGGATTTGATGGGGCACCTGGGTGGCTCACTCTGTTAAGCATCCGACTCTTGCTTTTAGCTCAGGTCATGATCTCACTGTTGGTGAGTTCTAGCTCTGCATCAGGATCCGCACTGACAGTGCAGAGCCTGCTTGGGATTCTCTGCCTCCCTCTCGCTTTGCCCCTCCCCTACTCGTGCTGTCTCTGTCTCTCTCAAAATAAATAGATAAACTTGAAAGAAAGAAAGAAAGAAAGAAAGAAAGAGAGAGAGAGAAAGAAAGAAAGAAAGAAAGAAAGAAAGAAGAAAGAAAGAAAGAAAAGGCTGAATGGAATTGAAAAGCCTTCCGCGTCACAGATCCAGCGTGATGGGTAGAGGGATTCAGAAATCTGGCTCGAGCTCATGCTTTGCATGATTTTAGAAATAACAACCCACAAAATTAGGAAAACTACCTTCTTCCCCACATCCTCCCATCCAGAGTCAGAACATGACTCTTTTTCTTTCAACATCAACCTTCTGTCTGTTCTTTGACCACCTCTTCTGTCTCCTTTAACACCAGGTTCCAGCAAGTTTCAGGTTCCTTCTAACTCTGCAACCTTCCTTTTGCCACTCGAACAATTTTTTCAGTCTGAAATCAGGCATAAGCTTCATTCATTCTAAAACAAACGATTGCCTCTGATGACCGATGGCCCCTTCAACTTTTTCATCTCCAGCCCAAGTTCTTGAAACGCAGTCCATATTCTTAAGAATAACATAACTTAAAATTATAAAATAGACATGCACAAAGGGAATTTGGGATGAAGATCTTTCCTACCTTGGAGGGGTAAGGATGGGTGGGGGGGATCAAAGAAGAGGTCAAGGAAAAAATGATATCTGGGGTCAAGTGTAAAGCATGGGGTGGGGGGTTGTCCAGCTGGAGATACAAGAAAATGAGTTTTAGGGTAGATAGGTGCCCCCCACCAAATTCGTATGTTGAAAATTAACCCCAGTGTGATAGCATTAGGAGGTGGGACTTTGGGGAGCTAACTAGGTCGTGAAGGTAGAACTCACATGAATGGGATTATATGCCCTCATGGAATCCCAGAGAGCTCCCTTGCGTCATCACCATGCGAGGACACAGCAAGAAAATGGCCATCTATGAACCAAGAAGCAGGCTCTCACCAAACACCGCATCCGCTGGTGCCTTGATCTTGGATCTTCCAGCCTCTAAAACTGTGAGAAACAAATTTCTGGTGTTTATAAGCCACACCTCCCAAGTCTGTGACATTATTTTGTAATAGCCAAGTGGACTAAAACAGGTAACAGTAAAATCACAGAGGGAGGAAGGTCTGGCGTGTATCTGAGACCTGATGAGTGGTCTAGTTATCTACTGTATTAGCTCAGGCCGCCATAACAAAACACCACAAACTGGATGGCTTAAGCCACAGAAATGTGTTTCTCACAGTTCTGGAGCCTGGAAGTCGAAGATCAAGCTTTTGACAGGTTTGGCTTCTCCTTGAGCTTCTCTCCTTGACTTGGCCATCTTGCTTTGTCTTCACATGGTCTTTGTGCGTGTGCATCCCCAGTGTCTCCTTGCGTGTACAAATTTCCCCTGTAGACACCAGTCAGATTGGATTTGGGACCATCTTAAAGACCTTAACATAATCACCTCTTTAAAGGCCTTATCTCTAGATATAATTACACTCTGATTGCATTCTGAAGTGGATTAGGATTTCAACATAAGAATTTTGGAAAGATACAATTTATCCCATAACATCTTGGATATCAGAGAGCAAGAAGGATTAGGGCAGAAATGTAGGTTAGGACCAGTTCCCCAATACCTTAGAACATAAGAACAGGAGATTTGAGCCTCTTCTTTAAACAGTGAACTGTATGAACACCTGACATGACATCACTTCATTAGACTGTTCAAAACCGAAGGTGAAACTTGCTAACATGACTCACGTACTAATTATCTATATAGGTTATAATGTCTATTTTGCAGGAACTGACTTCCCTCCAAAGAGACTTGTTCCCAGATCTATATGTTCATACTCTTCTATTTTTATCCTCCTTCTCAAACCAAGTCTAAAAGACCCTTGGGATATTTAAAAGACTGTC
Source organism: Herpailurus yagouaroundi (assembly GCF_014898765.1). Taxonomy (NCBI): domain Eukaryota; kingdom Metazoa; phylum Chordata; class Mammalia; order Carnivora; family Felidae; genus Herpailurus; species Herpailurus yagouaroundi. The sequence goes on from NW_024412433.1 coordinate 11,080,100, forward strand.
TGAAACAAAATGTTTACTTTCCGCCAATGCTTAAAAAGTTTTTGTGATTAATACTTGTAAGCATTAGCTCAAATGCTTAAGAAAGCAGCTGATGCTATTCTAAATATAGGCCACCTGCTTTTCCCAAGGGAGTCAGTAAACTCTGAGTGGCTAGAGAGAAGCACATTTGGGAAGGGAGGGTTCTGGCATTCAGAAAGGCAGAGAAGCACCCACAAGGGCAGTTCATGCAAGATCGTCATCGTCCCCATCACCCACGTCAACACCGATTGCAACCCTGAGATGGCGCATTCTTAATGGAGTAACGCAAGGTCAAGGACACTTCTTACCTGCCAGCTATCCCACAGCCTTTGAGTTGGTTTTTCCTTGTGTGTATTATCTCATTTCAGTCTATTATTATATTCCTACTTTATAGATGAGGAAACAAACCCAAGAAGGTCAAATGACTTACGCATAATAATAAAATGATGAGGTGAGCCCTGTCTCATTCCAGAGGGCACACTCTGTGGCACACACCGTGTTAAGTGCGAGTTCTCTGCCAATGATCAAGGTCAAGATACCATCAGCCATTTTTGGAAGCCTGCGGTCTGCCCTCTGCAGGAGGAGGGCACCAGGCCACAATAATGGGCGTGGGCCGTGATCAAGGATCCGTCTGAGAACAAACACGGACATAAAATCTCTCACCTTGCACGTATACAGCAATACAGTGGGGTGACCCACACGAAATTACTTTTTGCAGATCAACATTTGGCAACATTGGCAACTGCGCATGACTCAACCTAGCTGATTATTCATGGTAATAACCCAAGAGTTAATAACTGTAACAGTTAGGGGCGCCTGGGTGGCGCAGTCGGTTGAGCGTCCGACTTCAGCCAGGTCACGATCTCGCGGTCCATGGGTTTGAGCCCCGCGTCGGGCTCTGGGCTGATGGCTCAGAGCCTGGAGCCTGTTTCCGATTCTGTGTCTCCCTCTCTCTCTCTGCCCCTCCCCTGTTCACGCTCTGTCTCTCTCTGTCCCAAAAATAAATAAATGTTGAAAAAAAATTAAAAAAAAATAACTGTAACAGTTACTCTACCCCCTGTCGGAGATTTTCTGACCTAGAAAATAATTGCGCATGTCCCTTTGCCTCAGGCACACCTGGGAAACAAGTCTTCTCCCGCCTGGGGAAAAACACCCAGTGTCATCTCCCCCTGCGGGAGTGTATATTCGTCCGGGAAAACAGGAAAACCACTTCTACCTGGAGCCGAAATTCAGCCATTCCTCCTTGAACTGCTATTTCCATAATTAAAGATGAGAATGAGTCCAATACTAGCCACTGGCAAAGTGTTTAGGATGAAGAAAAACACTACAACTAGGAACCACATCACAAAAGATTCAAAGGGGATTATTGCATGTTGGGCATTGAGTCCAAACCCGACAGGTGCCCGTCACACGCCAGAGGTGACGATGGGAGGGTGTGCTCACTCTCACTGAAGGGGCACTGGCTCCTTTGATCGACCAGTATGAGTAATTAAAATCCAAATCTGGGGGCATTTGTCAACTCCTCCGACACATGCAAATCACTGACATTTTAATAGGCACATGAGAGCATCCTGGGGACTATTTCCACCTTTAAGATATTTCTGAGAAGTGTTTGATAAATCTCCTCTAATTTCCCTAATAAGAACATCTCCTCGAGCACTAAGAGGAGGGTTTCAGGAAGAATTTTGAAATTCCACTTAATTAATAGCATTTGCATCTTCTTCCTCTTCAACTGTGATTTCCGTGGCCGTGCAGGCTGGACAAGGCTTTACCTAAAACACAGCTTTGCAAAAGGGGAAAAATATAGAAACTCTGGGCTGATTCAGAGCTCTAGAGACAACGTGTTAAGCTGAACCGAAATTTTATTCACATACCTGAATCCGTGAGAACTCATGAGAGATGAGCCCTCAAGATATCCCTTCCTTATTAATTTCCTAGGAGAAGGTGAATTAGAAGGCTTTGTCTATTGCAGACAGGCCCCAAAGCATCATGAATTAATAAGAAAATTCGCCTTGAATGTGCAAATTCTTTCTCAACTCTTAAATCCTTTAAATCCAAATCATTGAAGCAGCATCTACAAAAATATTAGCTGCCCCATTAATTGAATGTTTACAATGTATCAGTCTCATTATGTCTCTATTAACTTAATTTATTTAACGCTCACAAACTTGCCCATACTATTGTTAGTCCTCTCTTAAAGATGAGAAAAACTGAGCTAAGGGGTGTTTGAATTCTCAAAGTCCCACATCTAAGAAGTGGTTGAACATGGTATTGAGACAGGAATTCTGATTCCTGAATTCATGTTTTTAATTACCAAAATGCTGTCCTTCATAAGAAACTGGCTGTCACAGCAGCCATCCCCCACCAAATAACGAATATAGTATGACAGTTTGAGGGCAACAAAGCATTCCCATTTATTCCAGGAAATAGCCACCACAGGGGGAAAAAAGAACCCTTTGCCCATAACATTGAGCAATCCTTCTTTTGAAATGTCCCCAAGCTATCTGTGTGCCCCCTTGAAACCAACTAAGGACTGCCTAAGGTACCCGAAGACCAATTAGGAAGTTACCAGTTTGCATTCCCACCAAAAGTGCAAAGGTGTTCCCAAAGCGCCCATCCTAATAGAACACTCGTCAGAGACTCGGTGTTTCATGTTTTTACTCCATGAAACTGACTCTCCATTGAACAGTTAAACTCCCGCTGGAAGGAAAGTGACAGCACCTGGCTCTCCCTCCCACAAGTTTTATGAATAAGCAGCCGTTGTTAATTTAGTCTCAGACTTACTCTTGTCCTTCATAGCCCAACACAAACCAATGTAACCCTTTTGATTTATGGGCATGTTAACATACTGAAGTTCAAAGTATTCACAATTCTTAGACTCTCACCCAGTGAAATTACAGTAAACTTTATTAAAACATAAAAGGAATCAATGTTACACTCTGGTCAGGTATTACCATTAAAAGACATAAATGAATGTTGGAGTCCTTGACAGATTGATTGTGTTTTAAAATGATTAATAGAGGGGCCTATAGGGAAAAAAAAAAAGAACTGTCTCCCATTCACCTTACTGGTCTAAGACCCCATAGATAGAAAAATATCTCTACACTGCATCAAGATGTGTCGTTTGCCCCAGAGACACCAAGATGGCCCTAAGTGTAAACCACACCAAAATCTGAGCATGGTTATATATCCCCACATAACCCTGATCTTTAAAGGACAGAGAATTAAAAGTTTACTCTTTTTACTCTCCATTTGTAGCTATTAGAAGCAACAATTCATCTGCCAAAAGATAAACACTGCCACCTGCTGAGATAAGAGAATAAAGGCAGGCAACCTTATGCACTTTCAAAACAGCAACATTTTCTACTTTTTCATTAGTGAGAAGGAACATTAATTACTTCGTTAAGATCTCACAGTCCCAAGAAAATAGTAGCAAAGGCAACTTTGTTCAAAGAGATGCATCCAACATTTCCCAGAAGGTAGAATGAATAGCGGTTCTGGTCTTCATTGTATTTACAGCTTCCAGACAACTTTTCTGAGATTTCCACCTCTTGCATTCTCATAAACTCGTTTGTCAGATCTAGTAATGAAACTGAAATTCCAAACTCAAGAGGAAATTTAGGAGTAGAGAGAAACTGATGGTTTTACCTTAATGTGCAGAATTTAAGGACCCCTGTGAGACACACACACACACACACACACACACAACTTTATCATTTCCTCTCCATGTTTTAAGCCAATATCCTTTCTGAGGATTTCTTATAAAAACCAGAGTATTTCAGGGGTGCCTGGGTGGCGCAGTCGGTTAAGCGTCCGACTTCAGCCAGGTCACGATCTCGCGGTCCGCGAGTTCGAGCCCCGCGTCAGGCTCTGGGCTGATGGCTCAGAGCCTGGAGCCTGTTTCCGATTCTGTGTCTCCCTCTCTCTCTGCCCCTCCCCCGTTCATGCTCTGTCTCTCTCTATCCCAAAAATAAATAAACGTTGAAAAAAAAATTTTTTTTTAAATAAAAAATAAAAAATAAAAAAAACAGAGTATTTCAGAAGAAAGGAGAAAAAAGGTGGAGGTGGCTAGTAAAAAGGAGAAGACTCAAAGCTATAAAAACCCCCTGGTGGAATCTTCCAGATGTTACAATGAATACAGGCCTGTAAAATTCCACCGTGTTCACCCTAAAAGAACAGGGCAATCCTAAAAGTAACATTCCCAAACACAGACTACTCTCATATAACCAAACCAAAGTCAGAAAGTATCAAACCATGAATTGTCATAAGAAGACATTTTGACGGCTTCTGGATCTTGTAACTTCCAAAGCATAAAAACCAACTGAATACTCTCTTTCTGGGCCAGATTTTATGCAATAATAAGAAAGCGTTTTTCCCATCATGATTCAATCATTTCATCCTTTCGGTTTTATTTCAAAGTATACTTCTCCACAATATACTTTTATTTCTAAAAAAAAAATGAAATTCCCGAAATGTCATAGCCTTTTCACCAAAAAACTAATCAAGTTCTTTGCACCTAGTGTCTCAGAGACAATAAGTAATTGTTGAAAGATATAATCCAGCTATGACTATGTCTAAAGAATTAATACCCATGTCTTTCCTGAGTATGTCTTTTTCTTCATGAGGTCAATGTGTGAATTTCCAGGCAAAAAACAAAACAAAAAAACAAAAAAACAAAAAAAAACACCCAAGTATACCATGCTGTGAAAACCAAGAAAATTAACAATTTAACCACTTGCAAAAGACTGTGGACCTAGATTGAACATTTGATATACTTTTATTGAGGTGAAATTCATATAACATAAATTGAACCATTTTAATGTGAACAAGTCATTAGCATTTAATAGAGGGTTGTACAATCACCACCTCTAATTCCAAAACATTTCATCACCCTAAAATAAAACTCGGCTCCTGTAAACCAGGTGCTGTCCATTTCTCCTTACCCCCGATCTGTGGCAAAACCACCAATCTACATTCTGTCTTTATGGATTTACCTATTCTGGATAGAGCAAATAAATGGGATTACCCAATATATGATCTTTTGTATCTGGATTCTCTTACTTACAGCATAATGTTTTCAACAGAGGTTTACCTACATTGTAGTGTATATCAATACTTCATTTTTATGGCTGAATAATATTGCGTTGTATAGATATACCAAACCTGTTTATCCATTCACCCGTCGGTAAGACAGTTAAGCGGTTGTGAATAGTGCTGCCATGGATATGAGGGTACATTATGTTTAAGTACCATTTTTCATTTTGGGGGGTAGGGAGCATATATACCTAGGAGTGCAATTGTTGGGTCATATGGTAATTGTATGTTTAGTCTTTTGAGGAATCTCAATATTGATGTTTAAATCATGAAAAATAACAACATAAAAGATGGCGCTTGCCAAAAGCAGAGGTGAATCGAGTCACAACCAACCACAATTGAATCTAGTTGGGCTCAGAGATCTCACCAGAATGAGTACAGCTGTGGAGAGGACACTTTTCTGTGCTAGAATCTTTACTCCCTTTAACCATATAGGTGGACCTGGGCCATATTTAAGAATGATAAACTCATGGGGCGCCTGGGTGGCGCAGTCGGTTAAGCGTCCGACTTCAGCCAGGTCACGATCTCGCGGTCCGTGAGTTCGAGCCCCGCGTCAGGCTCTGGGCTGATGGCTCGGAGCCTGGAGCCTGTTTCGGATTCTGTGTGTCCCTCTCTCTCTGCCCCTCCCCCGTTCATGCTCTGTCTCTCTCTGTCCCAAAAATAAATAAACGTTGAAAAAAAAAAATTAAAAAAAAAAAAAAAAAAAGAATGATAAACTCATTCCAATATAAGGGAAAGGAAAGAAATATATGTGAATCATAACCTGTCACTGGCTTATTGTGTTAGTAAGTCAAAAATCAGTACTTTGGATATCACAGACTGCATTTAAAAATGAGGTCCTTTGTGGGGCACCCAGGTGGCTCTGTCCGTTAAGCGTCCAACTTCAGCTCAGCTCATAATCTCAGTCTGTGAGTTCGAGTCCCGCGTTGGGTTCTGTGCTGACAGCTCAGAGCCTGGAGCCTGCTTCGGATTCTGTGTCTCCCTCTCTCTGCCCCTCCCCCCTCACGCTCTGTCTCTCTCACTCTCAAGAATAAAAAATATTAAAAAAAAAAAAAAAAAGATTCTGAGCCCTTGCTCTTTTCTACTTCCAAAAGCTTTTATTTTTAATTTTCATGTGGTATCTGTAATGTTTGGGATAAACATTTCTACTCTGTTACAATATGATTGCTAGGAGAAATGTGAATTTAGGATTCCCAGGCCAAAGGAAATTGGGACCCTGCTACTAAATAACTGAATGCCTAATAAAGGTCCAAACTCAAACTTGTATTAATTGGAAAAAAGAACCAGGCTTCATCATGTTTATTTTTAAAAAGTGGCTCAGTAGCTTCAGCATCTGACTCTTGACTTTGGCTCAGGTCATGATCTCAGTTTGTGAGTTCAAGCCCCACATTGGGCTCTGTGCTGACAGTGCAGAGGCTGCTTGGGACTCTCTCTCTCTCTCTCTCTCTCTCTGCCCCTCTTCTGCTCTCTCTCTCTCAAAATAAATAAATAAGCATTTAAAAAATGAAAAGTTATTCAGAGGATTCAAAGGAAATCCAAACAATTTTTAAAAACTACATGCTAGTATGTGAAACACACACTAACCATGTTGGAAAAACTCGGGCAACACACCATTATTTGAGGCCTCTCTTGGCCATATAGAGATACACACACACACATATATATGTACATATATAATAATAAATGTGTATATGTACATATATATGTATATATACGTCTGTGTGTGTGTGTGTGTGTGTGTGTGTGTGTGTATACATTATAGCCTTTCTAGGCTGTGAATTCATGTCTGGCTACTCCCTGGCCAAATGATCTTGGGCAAGCCACCCTCCCTCTCCTAAACTATGTGTTATCAATTCTAAATGTGGGCTCCAATAATTCCTACTTCATTCCTCTTTATCGAATGAACTGAGTTATGTAAAAGTCTTGTAAACTGTAAAACATATAAATATTTGGAGGATTATTTTTTCTGTTCATTTTAGAAAGCAATCATCTGATAGAGCAAAAAGAAGCCAAGATAATTAACTAGAAGATTGTCTCAGTTTCTAGTACAGAGGTAATGAGATTACATATTACAGCTAAAAATGGCACTAAGACTGGATAGCTAAAATTGTTTTTGTTTTTTTTAATTGAGGCAAGTGTTTATGATATGGTGGGCAGATAGAGAAAATAAAGAGAAAAAAGGCAGGATGGTTCCGTCAGTGGCAGAAATAGAACTGCTAAGATGTTAGGGCAAATGAAAATCATAGAAAAGGAAGTAAGAAGTTCTCTTTCTGGAGTTGATGAGATTAAAAAGATGGCAAGACACCTAAACCAAGAAAACATGTCAGGCATCTAGCAACAAGGAAGGATACACAGGACAAGTCAACAATAGGAAACAAAAGGGAAAGCCCTCAAACCCTGGGTCCTTGGGTCCTCTTGCCACTAAATAACCAATTTGGGGGGGGTGCACCTGGGTGGCTCAGTCAGGTAAGCATCTGACTTCAGCTCAGGGCATGATCTCATGGCTCAAGGGTTCAAGCCCCGCCTCCGGCTCTGTGCTGACAGCTCAGAGCCTGGAGCCTACTTCAGATTCTGTGTCTCCCTCTCTCTCTCTCTGCCCCTCCCACACTTATGCTCTGTCTGTCTGTCTGTCTCTCTCTCAAAAATAAATAAACATTAAAATTAAAAAACATTTTTTAAATGTTTATTTTTGACAGAGAGAGAGAGACAGAGAGACAGAGAGACAGAGAGACAGAGCATGAGCAGGGGAGGGGCAGAGAGAGAGGGGGACACAGAATCGGAAGTAGGCTCCAGCCCCGAGCTGTCAGCACAGAGCCCAACGTGGGGCTCGAACTCACAGACTGTGAGATCATGACCTGAGCCAAAGTCGGACCCTCAACTGACTGAGCCACACAGGCACCCCCTCTTTTTTTAATTTTTTTAAAATGTTTATTTATTTATTTTTGACAGAGAACATTAAAAATTTTTTAAACAACCAACTTTGGAAATGACTTTGTTTTAATTGTGCCTTTTGCTACTTGCCACCAAAATCATCCTAATCAAGATAACCGTGAAGTTGAACAAAAAAATGAAATAATCTTGGTAAGATAACTAAAAAGATTATAGAAATTTTGAGCCAGTTTTTACAATTCTTTGTGTTTGAGAAGGAACATGTCTTTAATTATAGTAATTGCTTTTTCTTGTCATTACAAATTCCCCCCCTTGGAGGGGTCTCCTCCCCTTGGAGACCCACCAAGGTAAATTGTTTGAAAAATAACCACAGCTGTGGGGAGACAGGAGATAAGCCACTTATAATTTGAAAGATTATGGATGTGTTTTTAAATCACTGTGTAAAAGTTGGGCGTATAAAAAGCAGTGTTTATAGTTCAAAAAGCATTTATTTTGTCTCTAAATCAGGCATTATGCTAAACCATGAGCTACTGCAGTTTTAGACAGGAGTTGTTAGAAAAGAGATTTCATTTTTATGAGAATGATTCACTTTCCTAAAATCCTATATTAAATCTGAATATATCAAGATGGGTTAGACATTAATCATTTATACTGATGATCACCTCACATCTCAGCGCTTCTGTCCAAGAGAGAAATCTTAAAAGGACAATGATCCCAGGGCTCTTAAATTTTAATTGATAAAAATTTGAGTTCTATTTCTCCCCAGGATACCTATAATACATTAAAGTGAGTTATGTTTCAACTATCACTTCTGAGTAAATAATGCTATGTTCTTTCCTGAGAAATACGCTCATGTATCAAAGATACTTTTTTTAAGGTGACTGCTAAGTCACTGTTTATAAGAATAATAGAAAATATTCATCATGCTTGCCAGATATTCCCAATCCTCAAAACAAGAATGATTATTATCACCATTGTCTGAGGAAACTGAGGCAGCGTGGTGGGGGTAATGGTCCAACAATTCAAAGTTGAAATCAGAGTATGTATGTCCAGGCAGGGGCGCCTGGGTGGCTCGGTTGGTTGAGCGTCCAACTCTTGACTTTGGCTCAGGTCATGATCTCATGGTTGTGAGATTGAGCCCTGCGTCCGGCTCCACACTGAGTGTGGAGCCTGCTTGGGATTCTGTCTCTCCCCTCTCTCTCTGCCCCTCGCCCCTCAAAATAAATAAATAAACATTAAAAAAGAGGAAGAACATACGTCCAGGCAATTTGACTCCAGACTCCACACACACTTCACTTCCTCTCTACAACACTCCAGATGAAAATTAAGTGAGTATATTATCACTTCTCTTATGATCATCAGTGTCCAAACATTTTTTTTAAGTAGTTTTAAAAATACTGCTGGAAGAAGTAAAACTTCCAGTTATTAAATAAGTCACAGAGATGAAAAGGACAGCATAAGGAATATAGTAAATACGATTGACAGCCAGTGACGACACTTCTGGAGGTGAGCACTGAGGAATGTATAGAATTGTGGAATCGCTATGTTGTTCATCTCAAAGTAACACCACATTGTATGCCAACTATACTTCGATAATAAAAAATACTACTGGAAACCTTAATAAATATTCTATGAAGTAAGATTGCCTCAACACATAAAAATTAGAGGAGCCTTTTCTGACCAAGGGCTTCCTACAGCTAAATAGGTCAGTGAGACGTAGAATGATCTCCATGACTATACAATGGCTCTCTCTATTGAATGACGTAACAAAACAGTATTGCGACTTTCCCTAAAGCCATCAGAGTCAGAGGAAGAGCCAATGGCAGCTTCTTCTTCCTGGGTTCGTAAGAAGTAGCTAAGTTTTGGCCCAGGTTTTTCTAATCCGAGCTCTCCTTGGCTTCACCATCTCTGAAGGTCCTGCTTCCAGCAGCTGAAGTTTTTGTTTATATTGTTCTGCTTTTGTTTTATTTTTCTTCTTGGGTTCTGAACATCCATAGATGATCTGAGGGGTAATTCTCAGCCCAAACCTTCCCACAGATACGTCTGATACTCTTCTCCCATAAGTGTTCATTTAAGCACGGAGTATAATGGACGCGATGTCTTTGGTAGATTATCTAACTTGAGTGTGACTCACCTTCCTCATTTTCAGATCAGGACCGTCACCTTCTCGGAAACGGTTGGCTGGAGGGTTGCAGGGATGATGTGTGAGGTGGGTGGGCAGTGTCTGGCGGGCGACACCCTCAGCCACACTGACCACTCTTGTTATTATTAAGAAAATGACTCCATGAGACTCTCATGTGTGTTCTCCTGCTCCGGATTCAAGCATCAGTGGTTCTAACTTGTGCTTTATCTTTTTTTTTTTTTTAATTTTTTTTCAACGTTTTTTAATTTATTTTTGGGACAGAGAGAGACAGAGCATGAACGGGGGAGGGGCAGAGAGAGAGGGAGACACAGAATCGGAAACAGGCTCCAGGCTCCGAGCCATCAGCCCAGAGCCTGACGCGGGGCTCGAACTCACGGACCGCGAGATCGTGACCTGGCTGAAGTCGGATGCTTAACCGACTGCGCCACCCAGGCGCCCCAAGTGTGCTTTATCTTTTAACAGTAACTTTTAATACGCATTAAGGCACGTTTACATAGAAAAACCTTTTAAAAAAATAGCTTTCAGTATTTCAGCAGTAATCAGGTTGGTGTTTGATGAATTTTCCTGGTATCCCAGTTGCTTTCCATCCAGATTTTTTAATTCATTCATCTGAATGTCTATCCTGTTTAACATTTCTTTTGAAGAAAAACCTGCCCATATATTTTACATCCACTATGAACTCGATTCATATTTTCTGTTAAGTGATATCCATTTTGCCTTCCTTATATGCGACCTTAATTTTATCAGTGTAGGTTGGCAACTTCTTTTCTGGGGGGAGGAGGCATAGATACACTTTTGAATATGAGGGAAGATTAAGTTTCCCTTCCAATTTTGCCTCTCGTTCCTAGCTGCACAAAGTGAAATCACAAAATAAGTAATAAAACTTCTAGTCAATTTGCAAACATACATGTCCTCCTAAAAACGTGGGAATGCAAACTGGTGCAGCCACGGTGCAGGATGGACTTTCCTCAAAAAATTAAAAATAGAACCATATGATTCAGTGATTCCACTTCTGGGTATTTCCTGAAGCAAATGAAAACACTAACTGGAAAAGATCTATGCACCCCCATGTTCCCTGCAACATTACTTACAATAACCAAGATATGGAAACAACCTCAGCGTCCATCGCTGGATGAATAGACTAAAAAACGTGGTCCATAAATACAATGGTATAGTACTCAGCCATAGAAAAGAAGGAAGTCTTGTCATTTGCAACAATATAGACAGACCTTGAGGGCATTTCGCTAAGTGAAATAAGTCAGACAGAGCAAGACAAATATCATATGATCTCACTCTATGTGGGACCTTAAAAGAAAACCAAAACAGAAAACAAACGAACAAACAAACAAAAAACCACTGAGCTCATAGACACAGAGAACAGATTGGTGGTTTATGCCTTCATACCAATGCAGGGCGTTGGGGAGTGGGCAAAATTGGTAAAGGCTGTCAAAAGGTACAAACTTCCAGTTAAAAATAAATAACCCCTGAACGTGTAATATACAACATGGTGACAACAGTCAATAATACTGTATCGTATATTTGAAAGTTCCTAAGACAGGGACACCTGGGTGGCTCAGTCAGTTAAGCATCCGACTTCAGCTCAGGTCATGATCTCACGGTCTGTGAGTTCGAGCCCCACGTCTGTCTCTGGGCTGACAGCTCGGGGCCTGGGGCCTGCTTCGGATTCTGTGTCTCCCTCTCTCTCTGCCCCTCCCCCACTCATTTTCTGTCTCTCTCGCTCTCTCAAAAATAAACGTTAAAAAATGTTTTTAAAAAGTTGCTAAGACAGTAGATCTTTAAAGTTCTCATCACAAGAGACACATACATCATACATGTAGATGGGTAATTCACTCACAACTGCTTCCAAAACCTTTATTCAACAGATTTTATAAGAGCTTTCAAAGGAGAATCTGAGACACACTGTGAAATCACTCTGATTTCCTTTATCACTATCATGATGCTACTAAAAATAAAAACAAAGATGCAATCACCAGTGACATTGGCCCCACATTGTGGTCTCTCCTATTATTTCCATCAAATACTATGAAGACGTGATATAAGTTTATTAGTTTTAACAGTCATATCTGCAAAGCTAACAACAGCATGTAGTTGACTTGTGGAAAAAGAGAAGATGTGAAACATGAAAATAGCTTGCTTGACAACTGTGAAGCTCTACCTTCACCTCCATCGCTAGCAAATCCGCTCATCAGCCGGCTCTCTTCCGTCAACGCCATATCCTACAGGTATTATCCTTGCTACCTAACGAAACAAATTGCACAAAGTTATTTTTCCTTTATTTTATTCACTAACTCTCTCTTTTTACAAATTAACATCTTCCGGGTCGTTGACAATCATCAATACACTCAATGTGTCCAGTCGTGGAGTCTTTGAGCAGCTCGGGCATTTGGGGAGCGAAAAAAAATTTTTTTAATGATTCCTGGCAGTCACAAATTGGGCAAGTCTGTGTCCTACTCACAGGAGCGAAATTCACAGCATCTCAGAATTGGCCAAGACGAGAATGGAGCCACCCCAGGCATCCCCTCTGCTTATCCTCTCTGCCCTCCCCTCAAACGATGCCATCAAATGGAAAAACAGTGAACTTGAACACCCAGATGTGTTTCTCTTTCCCGTACCTGTAATGATTATGTTGCCTTTATAGTTGAAAGCACATGAAAAGATCTCATCAGTGTGCCCCTCAAGAACCTGGAGGCACTGACCAGTCTGAGCATCCCAGATTCTCGCTGTTTTATCAGCGCTGCCCGTTAGAAGACGATTCCCTTGGGGGTTGAAAGAAATCTACACGACAGAAAGGAAAAAGGATCACAGGTTTGTGTAATATGATTCCCGACATATTTTTCACCAGCAAAAAGAGGACATTACTAAGCACCTGTCATCTTCCTAGCCTGGCATTTATTCTTACATAGAATAGTTCCTTCCTGATGGGAAAAAATATTGCGGGGATTAATACATGATTATTATTAACACATAATAATTCTTCTAGACAGAAGAAATTAACTGGCTACACCCCCCACCACCACCACCACACACAACAACTCTAAGGATAAAGACCGAAGCTCTCTTCTAATTTGAGTATTCCCCACCTAGCCTCTTTCCAAAGTCTTTCCAGGCAAACCAAGAGAGCCCTGGTGTGGATGAGGACACAAGTCAGGCTCCTTCAAATCCAACCCCCCAGGTCATCCCCGTAACCCAACTTTCTGTAAGCAAAAGCATACAGATCCTCCTTCAACCTGGCCACAGAATGAGTGAATGTCGTGCCTACAGGCAGGGACTTTCATTCTACTGCCACTCAAAGCAAAGCACATTGCATAAACCTGTGCTTAGTGCCTCCTATGTGCGAAGTGTTGTCAAACGTATCTGAGCAGCTGTCAAAGGAAATGGTCAGTTCACTATTCCTTTGGGCACCATGCTTCTAAGCCTCTCTAAATCATCATAACACAATGATTTGGGTCACATCCTCTAGGACTAAAAATTTGATGAGGGAAAGGCTCAAGGCCATGGCTTTTTTTTTTTTTTTTTTTTTTTTTTTTTTTTTTGTCCTTATGTCCCCAGTACAACGCCTAGCATAGTGGAAGCTATCAAAAAGCATTTGCTGAGGGGTGCCTGGGTGGCTCAGTTGGTTAAGCATTGGACTCTTGATTACAGTTCAGGTCATGATCTCACTGTTTGTAAGTTTGAGCCCACATGGGGCTACATGCTGACAATGTGGAGCCTACTTGGGTTTCTCTCTCTCTCTCTCTCTCTCTCTCTCTCTCTTCCCCTCTCTCTGTTCCTCCCCCATTTGTGCTCTCTCTATTTCTCTCTCTCTTAAAATATATAAGCCTAAAATGCAATAATACAGAGTTTGAGAACTCTTCATTTTCACACATACACAAAAACATGTGCACTTGTTGAGTAGGACACATCATGCATGTCAAGTTATTAGACCAGCCACTCAGAAACACAGTCTGGGCTCTCTTTCCAGGCTGTCTCCCACATCCACACTTCCCTCTCTCCCTTCCTGCCCATCCCAGCCTATGGAGAAGATGTGCTCTGCGTGGCCTTAGAGACCAACCCTGAAAGACAGGAGCTCCTGAGCTCCGGGCCACCAGCAGCAGGTATGGGAGGAGGGGGGCGTGGGTTGGTGGGGAGCACCACAGGGACAGTTCCAGGGTCTAGGGGCAGCCTTCCAGGACCTGAAGCCATCAAAATTATACTTTAAAAGGAAGGAGCAAATCTGATCTCAGGTACAAGACCAAAGAACTGGGCTGAACTGGGTGGGAGTGGAGGGTCCCCATGTCCAGATCTTTCCAAAATTGTCACAGGACATGGCTAAACTTCAGATCACTGATTGGAAGTCTCTGCTCTGTGAATCACATATGGGTGAAGCTTATACAAAATCCTAAGCTACAGCTCTGAAGTTTCAAAATAGGTCATTTTAAACTCTACTAAGTATTGGGGCACCTGGGTGGCTCAGTCAGTTAAGCATCTGACTTTGGCTCAGGTCATGATCTCGCAGTCTATGGGTTCGAGCCCCGCGTCAGGCTCTCTGCTGACAGCTCAGAGCCTGGAGCCTGCTTCGGATTCTGTGTCTCCCTCTCTCTCTGCCCCTCCCCACCTCACGCTCTGTCTCTCTCGCTCAAAAATAAATAAACATTTAAAAAAATTTAAACTGTGAAGTATTAAATATTTCCCGGACACACTTTCTCAATTGCACTGAATTCACAGCACACTTGATAGTTGCTGAACAACATGTTATTCTGCATAATATACATTTGTGTGTCAGCCAAGACCGAGAAAAGTACTTCACAAGTTTCTTAAATGGCTTTAATAAGTATCTTCCGCTAACTCGATCTTTTGCTGATGGCTGAGAAAAAAATACTGTCTTAAACTGTCTTAAAGATTTTAGGAATCATTTATTACGCTGAGTTTGAGGTCACACTTAAAAATATCGTTTTTATGATTTCTAGAAAGAGTAGGATAATTGGGCAAACCCTAGTGCCAACAGACCACTATCCATTCGATTCTTTTTAACTAAAGAAACTGCTCCAGATGAGAATGCAACTCACCTTTGAAATTTCACCTTCGTGGCCCTCCAATCTGGCAATGCATTTCCTTGTGGCTGCACTGAAAACCCTTGCCGTTCCTTTTTGAAAGAGTGGAGATACATATGAATTCATGTGCAATACAGAACTTTGAACCATGTGCTTTGAATTATGTAAATATCTATTCTTCTGACATACAGGCTCTGTGTGTTTGTCTCCCTTCCTGCGGCGAGGGCCACCACCTGAAACTGTCCGTGCAAGCTGGTGCCACCGCGGGAGAAGAGGGGGAAGAGGGTGCGTCTATAGCCCTGACTTTACTAGAAGAAACAATGGGTTCCAAGGTCGAAAAGGTGGGGAAGGAATCCAAAAAGAAGATCTTAAAGAGAAAGGGGAGAATCAAAACAAGTTTTGAGAAGTTGGGGATGAAATAAGCCACCAGACCAGCACCACACACCAAAAAGCGTGTAAGGGCACAGAAGGTTCAGGAGGCCTTCTTGAAAAGGAACGACAGCCACTACTTGCTGGGCAAAGAATAGGCATTAGGGATGCCTTTCTTCAGAAAGAGCTAGTAGAATGGTTTGTTCCCAGATGTTCTCCAGTGCCCAGAAGTGCCAAGCTCCCAGTAGACACCCATTAAGTGGATACAGGATAGGTGGGTGGATGGATGGATAGATGGGTGGGTGAATGGATGGATGAGTGGGTGGAAGGAAGGAAGGAAGGAAGGAAGGAAGGAAGGGGGGAGGGAGGAGGGAGAGGTATATACATTTCTTTAGAATTAAGGAGTGGAGGAGTCAAACAAGGGTAGAAGGAGAAAAACAGCAGTAGTAAAATTATCAGAAAAAAGTTAAAATTTATCTAGCCAGGTGAAGGCTGCTCTCTTATTGCAATTATAACTTTACACAGAGGCAAAATTAGTGCAATTAAAACATTAGATAGAGGGGCGCCTATCTATCTAGTTGGTTAAGCGGCCGACTTTGGCTCAGGTCATGATTTCACGGTTCGTGAGTTCGAGCCCCACGTCGGGCTCTGTGCTGACAGCTCAGAGCCTGGAGCCTGTTTCAGATTCTGTGTCTCCCTCTCTCTAACCCTCTCCCGTTCATGCTCTGTCTCTCTCTGTCTCAAAAATAAATAAATGTTAAAAAAAATTTAAAAAAAAACATTAGATAGAGGCAAAATTACCAAAGATAATGAATTTTGGTCACTTAATTTTCATTCAAAGAAGAACAAAATATCTTAGTAAATTTTGTACTTGCCCTTCTGACAATGTCAACTTCAGGAAGGAGTAGATGAAAAGTGCTATTGTACAATCAATATGACTAAAAATATAAAACTTGCTACTTGGACATTCCAAAAATCTTCAAGTGACCAACGTGTTTTAAGAATGTGTTAATACGACAAAAGTGAATATTCTACATAGAGTCATTCTCGAAATTTCTCAGAAGCATTTTAAACCCAGGCAAGACAGAAATAATATAGTCTGAAGCTATGATTTTAAAAAGACAGAAATATGAATAGGACACCAAAAAATAATTCAGTCTTGGGAACGATTCCAATGAGGAAGAAAAAGGTGATATATATACACACAGATGTAGCTGCGCAGGTAACTAACCCAGTTGAATGGGTCCAATTTTAAGAAGGGGGTGTGGGGCAAGAACCAGAGATCAAGTAAACAAGATATCCTAAGCATCAAGACTTCTTAGAAGGTACACAATGGGAAGAGGCTCACAAGACACGCCAAAAGAGAAGAAGATTTTTTTTTTTGAAGCAACGTCTTGTTGAACAGGGAAAGAATGGAATCACTGCTAGGGGGGCTTAACAGATGGTAGAGAAAACAAAAGGAGAAGAATTGAACGTGCAGTTCATTCTTACCCATCCCTCGGCATCCTGATCTCCAGACCTGGCTTGTTTCTGCCCCCCTAGTGCTGACAAAGTCCTAACATGCTTCCTAATCTGCCATTCTCTATAATTTAACATTCTTTATAATCTAACGTTCTCTATGTCCTCACATTCTATGTAAAACATGTGCATGGTATTCTTCCTTGTCTCCCCCTCCACAGTACAGCTCCATGAGGGAAGGGATTCCTCTCTCTTCCGCTCATCGATCTATCCCATGCTCCTAAAACAATTCCTGGCACAAAGTAGGTACCCTCTCTACTTGTGTCGAATGGATTTTTTTGTAGAAGTGAGAATGATATTTAAAATGAAAAGGGTAGATTAATTACAGTTAAGGGATGATTTTTAAAAAGCCAAGCTCTGCGATAAGATGAAAAAGTAAGTGGTTACTGTGAAAAAGTAGAACTCTCAAATTCAAGATGTTTATAATTCCAGAGCATCGAAAGAACTTTATGTATGATCAAAGGATCACCTTGGAAAAGTCCTAGTGAGGAAAAGAATAAGCATGCAAATGTAATTTTTAAAAAGGAGACACAGGTGGAATAAAGACTGTGTAATTAAAATGAATCACTGGCAAAACTCTACAAGTCATTGTAACACAAAAGATACGCGACTGCTTAACAGTATGTTAGCCACAAGGAGCAAATGCAGGAAAACTAAGAACAAATCACGCCCCCCCCCCCAAAAGCCTTCCATCTTTGCTAGAATTCCTGAAATGGCTGTTAAGAAGTTTACATGGACATGATGTAGAGTCCCCTGGAGTCACGAAGGAATTGGACATGATAAAACATCATATGTGAATATCAAAGAGATGCCTTAGACACAGTGGAGGCTTATGCGTGTTGACATGGTGATGACACAATCATAGCACAGCATGATACGCATTCATGGGAGCATGACACAGACATAGTGTCTTATGTGGCCATCACAGAGACGAGGCAGACATAGTATAGCATGATGTATGCTTGTCCAAAGAGATTAAAACACACAGCGTAGCAACATATGGGGTCATCAACAGGTGGCAAGATATATTGGAGCATCATACATGGTGGTCATCATGGACATGACACATACTGTCACACTTAGCATCACACTTAGCTGTCTAGGAGATGCTGCAAAATAGCATAGCGCTCCCCATGGTTATCAAGGAGATGATATAAACACAGTATAGGATATACAGCATATACCCTTACGAGGTTGTCAAAGACCTGAATAATGGCAGAGCATTATGTATGTATTGAAACATTCTGGAGTAATCGCACACCATGACACATACTTAAGATATGATCCAGAGTGTGGCATCTCATGTTTTTGTCAAGGATATGATGCAGACGTCAAGAAGAGTCATTCACCATCTTCAGGGAGTTTATCCCTGGTATAGCATCATCCATGGCTCTCGGGAGGTGGGGAAGTCACAATGTAGCATCGTATACAGTAGGTTAAAAGGTGATACAGACAGAGTGTAGCATGATTAGCAAAGACACGATACAGACATGTCATACCGTGGGATTTGCAAGAAGAGAAGTCTTCAGGCAGAAGACACAAACATGCTGTATGTCGCACATGCTGTTATTGGGCCAAACTGCGGTCCCCACAAAACTCATATGTTGAATTTCCAACCCACCGTGCCTCAGAAGTTGACTTACTTGGAGATTGGGTCTTTTTATTTTATTTCTTTTTAATTTTTAAATGTTTGTTTATTTTTAAGAGAGAGACAGACAAAGTACGAGCCGGGGAGGGGGAGAGAGAGAGGGACACACAGAATCTGAAGCAGGCTCCAGGCTCTGAACTGTCAACACAGAGCCTGACTCGGGGCTCAAACCCACCAACCGCGAGATCGTGACCTTAGCCGAAGTCGGACGTTTAACCAACTGAGGCACCCAGGTGCCCCAAGATTGGGTCTTTAAAGAAGAAATGAGATTAACATGAGGTCCTTAGAGTGTGCCCTAACCCAATATAGCCGGTGCCCTTGTAAGAAAAAGAGATTAGGACACAGACACGTGCAAAGGGAAGACCATGAAGACACAGGGAGAAAACTGCCATCTGCAGGCCTCAGAAGAAACCAACGCTGCCAGCACCTTGATCTTGAACCTGTAGCTTCCAGAATTGTGAGAAGAGAAATGTCTGTATTTTAAGCCACTCAGTCTGTTGTACTCTGTGATGGCAACCCTGGCAAACGAATACAGTTATCACAGAGGTAATGCAGTTACAGGATGCCATCACGTGGGCTGGCCACAGACAGTGCAGGGTCGTGCGCGGTGGGCAAGATGACACAGATATCTCACAGCACCATACGTGATTGTCAGGAGATTCCTTATAATAGAGCATCATGCATGACTGTTAAGAAATATGCAAACAGAGTCTATAGCTTCATTCGCTGGCCAAGACATGATGAGACACAGCATGGCTTCGTACGTGGTCGTCAAGGAGATGACCAGAAATGGTGTAGCATCACCCTGGCTGTCAGGGAAATGATGCAAATGTGGCATGGTGTCGTACATTATCAGGGAGAGGACACACAGTGCAGTGTCGTATGTGGTCATCAGAGGGACGATATAGACACAATTTGTGTCATATGTGGATACAATAGGCTCACCACAGACATATTGTAATGTCATAGGTGTTGATCAGGAATACAAGACACATATATTTCAACATCACAAATACTAGACAGAAAAGTAACACAGAAATAATGCATCACCATATCCTGTTTTCCAAACGACACAGACATAGTGTGGCGTCATACATGATTATCACGGACATAATACAGAAATAGTTTAGTCGCATGGTGCAGGGTTGTTAAAGGGGTGATGTAGTAATCGTAGAGCATGACACATACTTGTACGGGGGTTTCACATAATGTAGCATGGTTTTCTAGGATATGGTGCATATATCATGTAGCATCATGCATGGTCATCAAGGAATCTCTCCTAGCATAGACATTATACATGATTATCAAGAAAATGATATAGCTTTATATGTTGCTAGGAAGAACATGAGACAGACATAGTATAGCATCATACATGTGTTTTAGGAGATAACACAGAAATAGCACTACACCTTACTTGATTGTCAGGGAGATGAGGTAATTATCAGGGTATGACACACAGTGTAGCATTATATATGGTTGCCAGGGAGATGATGCAATCAGAGTGTACCATCATTAATGGAGGGTAGCGAGCACTTAAGCATCAAATAACGTTATTAATTGTTGACACAGATTAACGTTATACGAGCCTACCATTGAGATGACAGGCACTAGGGCATCACACGTAGCACTCAAGATGACACCAAAGGTATAGCCTGAGGAGATTTCAAAAACACAATCCAGACATGATGTGGAATCATGTAGTTTTGTAAATGAGGTGAAGCAGACATAGCGGACCTTGAAGATGTGTTTGCCGAGGTGATGAGGTAGAAATATTACAGCGTCGCACATAAATTTCTAGGAAGTGGTGAAGATATGACAGAGGATCATACATGGTTATAAGTGATTAGATGAAGGTATAGTGTAGTATCATACAAGATTTTAAAGAGAATGACAAGGACTGTAAATTAAAACATAGCAGTCGGGTATATGATATAGACACAAGATAGCATCATATGTGGTCATTAGAGGGATAATGTGGACTTAGGTGGCTCCCTTCATGGTCATCAGGTAGATGATATAGACACAGTGTAGCATCACATTTGGTCTCCAGGGAGATGACAGTTCAGCATCATACTTGGCTACCAAGGTGAGGTCTCTCATGGAATAGCATTGCATATGGTTACCCAGGAGATTAGGTAGACTTTGGATAGCACCACACCAGCTTGCCAAGGAGATGAGGCAGATAAGAGTGCAGCATCCAGTGTGGTCTTTAAATGATAACAAAGTCATGGTGTAACTTAAAACGTAATCCTCGGGTCTATGGTGCGGACACAATGTAGCATCGTAGGTGGCTATTTAAAGAATTATGCACACGTGGTGCAGCTGCATATGTGGTCATCAGCTGGATAACACAGGTGTGGGGTAGCATTACCTGCAGTCTTCAGGAAGATGACACAGTATAGCATCATACTTTATTATCAGAGTGATGACTCAAAGAAGAGCATCACACATGGTTGTGTGATGTCATGAGATGACATAGACTTAGTATAGCGTCACGTATGCTGGCCAAGGAGATGGTGCAGATGTGTCATTGCATGCAGCTGTCAAGGACGTGATGTGGACATAATGACAGGGTTGCCAGCAAATGATGTGGAAGTCGTGGAGTCTCTTACATGCTTGTCAGGAATACATAGTTATGAGGGCGACCTGTTGTTTAGTATAATAAATTACCACCCAAGACAGAGTGTATTCATAATGTTGTAATACCAATGCTTGTCAATGAGGGGGGACAGATGTCACATAGCATGATATGCAGCTTTCAGTGACATGTCAAAGACATGGTGTAACATCATATTTATTTGTCAACAAGGTGAGTTCATGGTAACCATACATGGTTATCAAGGAGAGGATACCTCCTAGGCAGCAATCAAGGAGATGATGGAGTGAAATGGAATATCGTGCATGGTTTTTAAGAAAATGTGAGTATGGTGTGTTATCATTTACGGCCATCAGGAGGGGATGATGGTATAATGTAGGGTCTTACTTGGTGACCCAGGGCTGGAGTAGACGTACCCTGTAAATTGTGTCCTGGAGGGATGAGATGGGCATAATAATATGCACCGTCAACAGGAAGATGACAGAGATGTATTGTAGCATCATATGTGGTCTTCAATGAGTTGAGGTACGCACAGTTTACCACCAGTCCACGGTTACCAATAAGATGATGCAGATACAGTGTAGACTCATCAATGGTAAGGGAGAAGATGATGTATAGCACAGCATCATGTGTGTTCATCACAAAAGTGCGCTATACGTAATGGAGCAGCACGTGTGGATACAGGAGATAATACAGACTTATTATAGCTCTGTGGATGGTGGTCAAGTTGATGAGGTCAACACAGTGGAGCATAATGCAGGATTAGGGAGATGATCCAGAATATACCACCATCCATAGTCATCAAGGAGGTGTGAAGACCGAGTATAACACCAGACGTGGTTGCCAAGGAGGTGACGCAGATATCGTGACATGGTTACCAAGAATACGATACGGACATAGATACCAACATCACAGAGATGAGGCAGATGTGGTTTGTACCACAGCTGGTCATCAGGTAGATGACCTATAGTGTAGAATTACACGTTTCTCAGACAAAGCATAAATCCCCCCCCCCATAAATTAAATATATGAACCGATGACCTACCATCGGCTGAAGCAGTAGCAATAAGTTTTCCAGTGTAATCAAAACAGCTGTCTAGTATTTCATCATCATGGCCTGTTAATGTTGCCACATATTTTCCATTTGCAGCGTCCCACAGCTACAAGTAAAAAAAAAAAAAAAAAAAAAGATGACTATGATAACTTCCTGTCTGAAGTGCAAAAACAGCAAGTAGTAGTCCTGACGACATGCACACGGCTGGCTAAATAACTGGGCCAAAATCATGTGTATCATTTTCACATGTTCTGTTAATTCTACCTGGATTCATGACAAGAGACCACAGCCAACCAACTAACAAGGCACACTTTGGACGAGGAGAAGATCAGAGACAGACATTTAGGATGGGTAGTACAAATCTGCCACGATAGTAGGAAAAATCTCAAAGCGCCTGCTTCGCTGACTGGAGAGGCAGTGTCCTCTTTTCATAAGAAGGTCATCAAATGATAAGGAGCTTGATCTAAAACTGTAACGCCAGCACATGAAAAGTACTAAGGTTATAATACATTGGATGTGTAATCAAATAATAATTCCAGAGCATAAGTTCTTAGCAAAAGAAAGTTAAAGGCAGGGAGATGTTGTGCTGAGCCTCATTGAGACTGCCTCTAATCAAAGTTCAACAAATGAACAGAGAGAATAAAGAAAAATAACATGCCTTTTATTTTTTTTTAAAGATCTTGTAATAATTAACATTGTTTGATCTGATTCAATTAACATTGTTTTACTACATAGTTTCTTTAAATTCGGGAGATCAGAAACAACATTTAAAACTGCCAACTATCCTCTCTGTCTCAAAAATAAATAAAACATTTAAAAAATTTTTTTAAAAAGGGGGCGCCTGGGTGGCTCAGTCAGTTAAGTGTCTGCCTTCAGCTCAGGTCATGATCTCACGGTTTGTGAGTTCAAGCCCCACGTCGGGCTCTGTACTGACAGCTCACAGCCTGGAGCCTGCTTTGGATTCTGTGTCTCCCTCTCTCTCTGCCCCTCCCCTGCTCCTGCTCTGTCTCTCTCTGTCTCAAAAATAAATAAAACATTTAAAAAATTTTTTTAATGCCAACTATCATTTATAAATTAATATCTTAATTTTACAGTACCTTTGAGATTTGTTAATGTTGCAGGGAATGTCTGACACAGTAAAAGCATGCACACAAGAACTGTAAAGCAAAGGTGTTTCTTGAGCTCACCATGCAGGTTTTGTCCATAGAGCCGGTTAATATCAGAGAGCAATCCCAGTTGAATGAAGCACTGCTAATCTCAGCACAATGCCCAACTAGGGTATACACCTTCCTGCAGAATGGAAAGGAGGCATGCTGGTGAACGATGCCACACGTCAGGATATATGCCCAAATAATGATGTCTAGCCCCCTGTGGGTGTAAGAATCTAAACTTTGGTTTTTACAAAATAACATCTTTGATGACCAAACAATGATGGCTTTACTATAGCTCAAAAAGAGTCAACTAAGCTACTCATTTCATTTCAGCAGAAATATACCAAAACTTTAAGCACTCAAAGATGGCAACATTACTTAAGACAAGACCTCAGAAAGCCATGGGTAAAAAATAATAAAGATGGTCTGAAATTCTGGAAGCGCTCTTACACCGGATGAGCGGACCCCCTGGTAGTTCAGAAACTTCCCCTCGAGTGTCTGAAGGGCCCTTCCTCATCTTGATTGCTACCCCTGATGATTAGCCCCCTTACCAAGATGCAGACAGGTCCAAGGTAGGGCTTTATAGAACAAATAGTCTAATTTAGTTAACATCTTAGCAACTAGAACCAAAAATAATTAGGAAGGAAATTGAAGTTCGTGGACTAAATTAAGTAGGGGAAATTAGCCATGATTTTATTTACTCCTGATATCCATGCCTATCGTAATGACAAGCCACTGAAATTTGATTACATAGTATACAGAATAAGTAACAGCCATACACCCAGGCTACTGTTAACATTCTCCTCGTATGTTGCTGTGTGGCATTATTTGCTCAGAATTCTAAGAAAATACACATGTTTTATGGATCAGAAATACATTAAATAATGAATTAATTTATTTGTGGTGTGTCCTATTCCTATAGAATCCAAAGCACACTTAATAGATATAAGATTAAACTAATGAACAGCAAAGATTTTCTTAACCCTCTGATTTAGGTTTTAAATTTTTTTTAAAGTTTTCTTATTTTATTTTTGAGAGAGAGAGAGCATGAGCAGGGGTAGGGCAGAGAGGGAGGCAGAATCCGAAGCAGGCTCCAGGCTCTGACAGCTCAGAGCCTGATGTGGGGCTCGAACCCACAAACCATGAGATCGTGACCTGAGCCGAAGTTGCACTCTTAACCGACTGAGCCACCCAGGCGCCCCCCAGATTTTAATATTCCCAAAGACAGAGAATACCTTCCAGTTTCAGCTTCCCACACTGCAACTGTATGATCAAAAGACCCTGTGATGATTCTGTCTCCCGAGGTGTTAAAGGACAAAGAGATGATTTCAGCCGAATGTCCCTAGAAAGAGAGTGGATACCGTCAGGCACACCTGTGGAAAAACACTCCCTACAAATGCACAATATCCTAGTTGATAAGAAAATGCTAGAAAAGGCAAAACTCTATAGGGGGAAAAAAGATTAGTGGTTGACTGGGGGTGGCAATAGGGAGAGATTGCAAATGGGCACAGGTTTCTTTCCGGGGAAATGTTTGAAAACTAGAGTTTGGGGAAAGTGGCACTTGACTAAATTTTTCTAAAAGTTGACTTACACACTTAAATAAAGTCAATTTTACATAGTACAGCTATTTTTTTTTTAATTTTTGTTTCTGTTTGAATAGACAGGGCGAGAGCATGATTTGGGAAATCAGAGGGCTTTTTTCACATTGTCTTAAAAACACTTTTAAAAGAGCTGTATTCAGGGAGCCTGCGTGGCTCAGTGGGTTAGGCATCTGACTCTTGATCTCAGCTCAGGTCATGATCTCACGGTGTGTGAAATCGAGCCCCGCGTTGGGCTCTGCACTGACAGTGTGGAGCCTGCTTGGGATTCTCTGTCTCCCTCCCTTTCTACCTCTCCTTCAAGCTCTCTTGCACACACACACACACACACACACACACACACACACACACACATGCTGTCTCTCTCTCTCTCTCTCTCAAAAAATAAACTTAAAATGATTATAAAAAAAATAAAAGGGCTGTGCACTTTATGGATTAACAATAGGCAAGTTTGTGAAATAAAGTTAATAAGTTAAAAAAAAAAAAGGATATTCTTGGGGCACCAGGGTGGCTCGGTTGGTTAAGTGTCTGACTTCAACTCAGGTCGTGATTTTGCAGTTCACGAGTCTGAGCCCCACATCAGGTTCTGTGCTGACAGCTTGGAGCCTGGAGCCTGCTTGGGATTCTGTGTCTCCCTCTCTCTCTACCCCTCCCTCACTCATTCTCTCTCTCTCTATCTCTCAGAAATAAACATTGAAAAAAAAATTAAAGGATATTCTCATGATGACTTAACATCAAATAGGTTAATAAATATCTGGCCTTTGGCCTGACTTTCACCTGGTCCCTGTCTACGGTTGATGCATCAGACGTCCTGAGACAATCCGAAGAAGCCCTTCTGTGCAGCCGATTCTACTCTGCAGTGTCTCCCTTGTTTCTCTAATTATTGTAGCAAATTAACATATATTACTTTTTTAAGTAGCGGAAAGGTTCATTTACAAATCAAATTTCTGATTGGTCCTGAATGGCAAAAAACTAAATGCGGCTGAACATGGCAATTCTGAACACACGAAACGAACGTGTTCTCTGGCGGCAGGCAGGTGTAGGTGTGCAGGGACAGATGCGTCCTTCAAGGACTGTCAGGCATGTGTCTGAAAGTGGAGGTAATGCAGAGACAGCCGCCCTCGGACAGGATGAGAACGAAGATCGAAAGAGGATGCTTACGCTAATTAAGGCTGGCACTCTGCATCCCTCTGCGTTAGTTAAAAAGGGTGCTTTTTCTCTCTCCAGGCCATTTTGTAACTTTCTTGGAAAAAGCTCTCCTGGGGAGGGGTCCTGTGTTTAATGTCCATTTATAATTTGGAAGGATAAGACTTGGGTTTTCCAGCTAGCAGTTCCCACCGATCAGCACAGAGAATCACCCTATTTTTGTACGGGGGTGTGGGCTGCGGTGGGGAGAAGCAGAGGCGGCAGGGAAGTGCTGGACGCCTGGTGGCAGTGGACAGAGGCCCCTGTGGGGACAGGCAGCACCGGGGCTATGGGCGGTGCCCTGTGGCCTTGCTCCTCCTTCCGCTGGCCCCTTGTCATTTCAGACTTTGTAACACAGAAGGCTTCTAAGACTGGGGGGGTGGGGGGTGGTGGAGGACGGAGCGAGCAGTCATCCGTTTAAGGAATCTTCTGGCAAGTTCTCCACTTCCGCCCCTTCCAGAAAGTGCCAGCCTCCTCCTACTTGGCTTTAAGCCAGGAAGACGGCGGTGGCTTTAAGTCACAGTTGGTATGGTTTGGAAGAGCCAGCAAACCAACCGGGACACTCTTTTCACTGCAGAGTCTGAAAGCCCGAGAGGTCAGTTTGCAATAAACACAAAAATAGAAACAAACTCAAATGATAGGCCGGTGCTAAAGGGCGGCGAATGAAAATGCAAGGCTCCGGAGGCTGTCGGCATTTTGAACGTACCGTCAAAGTGAGCGCTTCCTCTCCGTTCTGAATGTCCCACAGTTTGGCTGTTGTGTCCATGCTGCCAGTGGCCACGAGGGTGCTTTGAGGATTGAATGACAAACACACCTGAATTACAGGAAGTGGAAGAGATTTGAGAGAGAGAGAAGAGTTTTACGCTGTCAATTTTGCATAGAAAAGCTTCGAGACGCAACCACCTTGGATTCAGCCTAATTCTTTGTAAACCACGCAGTGAAACATCAGATCCGGGTGGCCTGCCTTGTGCCGGTTCGATCCCGAAGCACCCTCCTCTTGGGAAGAAGCTTCCTGCTCTCCCACGGCACCCGGCTCAGGATTTCAGGGGCACTGGCGCCCCTCCCCACTTCCAGACCACAGAACACGAACAAAAGCAAACCCATCTCCTTCGAGATGAGATTTGTGTTTTCTGGCTTCCGGCTTCCGGGGTGTTAACTTCACAGTCCTTTCAATCCTCCCCCTCACTCACCAAGGACTTTGGCTACTGGATTTTAGTCTCAAGTCCAAGTCCTACGCGGCCTTCCTGTGAGGCACCAGTCCAGTACCCCAGACCCATGACCCTGCACTCCCTTTCATAATCACTCCCATGGCCACACCCTGGACTTTGACATCACTTCCTCTAGAAAATTCACTACCAATACATCAATCCCGAGTTACAATTTCCCAGGACTTCCGCTTCCTTCCTCACCAAGCCATCCCCAGGACATTTTCCATCTCATTCAGACCCCTGCTTTTTCCCGGCCCCTCATCCCCCACTCAGCTGACATCTTGAGAACATGGCTCCTGCCAGTATCCTCAATACCTCACTCCCTGTCTTTCCACTGCGCCATCGGTAAGACTCCCACCAACTGTAGCAACGGCCATTGCGTTCACTCACTTGCCCTCCGTCACCACTCAGCTTCAGAAAACTGCACAGCAGGTTATGGCGTTGCTCATTCATGCCTTCTGTCCTCAGCTGTGTGCTCAGCACCCTTCCCGACGTGAACGTGCCTCTGCCTCAGTACATTGTCCCTTTCCCCACTCTTGTCCCCGGTCTGTTTCACCCCTCCTCCACAGAGAGCCTGGCCTCCTACTATTTCCCTGAGAAAACTCATCTATGGGGAGTGGGGGACTTCCTCACCTGGGCCTCTCCTCCCTCCCGTCCGTCTCAGGTGCAGAGGGATCCCTTCGCCCTTCTGAGACACCCTCTTGCCCACATACCTAGGAGCCACGTACCCACTGATTTTTTCCCCTCCTTCTGGACTAGATCCCTCCTAGTGGCCTAGAAACGTGCTTGGGCTTTTCCCACATAAAAACAAACCCTCCCTTGACTCTATGTGCCCCCTTTTCGACTACTTTTTCCCTTTCACCACCAAATCCCTGACTGCCCATCCCCCACTCTTCAACTCTGCCGGAACCACTTTGGTTAAAGGGCCGATCCAATGGCTCTGTCGGTCATCCCACTTAACCTCCTTGACATCTGCAGTGTTGACCCCTTTCTTCTCCATATTTTCTTCCCTCTTGACAGCCATGACCCTGCTCTGCTTTTCTTCTTTTGCTTCCTATCTGTTTTTTGTATCTTTTGGAGAGTTCTTCTCTTCTCCGTCTGCTCAAGATGCCATCACACTTCTCCCCACACTGACCCTTTTCCTTTCAGAAATTTCACTTCCTCAGTGGTCCCCACTGCCACCCTAATACCACTGACTCACCCACATATCCGTGTCTCCTGCCCAGACTTTGCCACTCAATTCAAGCCCAAAGGGCCTCCGATGGACATCACGCGGGCAGCTTGGACCAATCAGTCTAAGACACGTGAGTCATATGAGCACAGAGCTGCTTTTCCTTCTATATAGAGAATTGGTGAATGGCACTGCCATTGTCTGAAATGAGGGAATCTCTCTGGGGGCCCTTTTTTCCTTCAGGCCTCACATCTACTTGCTGACCCAGTCCTACTCCTCCACCGCCTACGCCTCTGTCATTTCTGCTTGGAAACAAGATGCCCCACTGGCCCCTACCTCCGATCACGCTGCACACTGCCAAAAGAATGATCTTCCCAAAGGCTCAAAGTGACCACGCGATCCCCCAGCTTAAGAGTCCCAACAGCACAGCACCATCCGCAGGATGAAGCCCTAATTCCTTAGTATAGCATAGGAATCAAAACTACGGGCCACTTCAATCATGCTCACCATGCGATGTGGCTCTGAACGGGTTGCAGGTGCCAAGATAAGGTGCCTTGAATCCAGGCAGCTGGGCAGCACAAGGGGTCCTCAGCCAGCACCCCTGCCCATGGGCAGAAGGCAACTCCCCTCCGTGCGTTGCATGGCCACGTTGGCGTATTCTGTGTATATCACCCCAGGGTGA
Organism: Herpailurus yagouaroundi; assembly: GCF_014898765.1. Taxonomy (NCBI): domain Eukaryota; kingdom Metazoa; phylum Chordata; class Mammalia; order Carnivora; family Felidae; genus Herpailurus; species Herpailurus yagouaroundi. Next base: position 11,109,475 of record NW_024412433.1, read on the forward strand.
GGCTGGGAAGCGTTGCTCTGGCCACACAGAGTCACCCGAGTTCAAAAGCACCCACCACCGTTGCACACCTCCTGTGGGCGTGCTGCTTCCTCGTCCTGAGTACACGTGCAAAGTCTCTCCTCAGCACCCCCCTACTGGGTGCTCCCCTCTGTGACCACACTAAACTCCCCACGAACTTCTAGCACACCCACAAAGCATCTTTGAACTTATTTATTGGTGCCTCTACTCCCTCTACTAAAGTACATAATCCCTGCAGGACAAGATCTATGTGTGATTCTATTTGGCATGCCAAACACGTAGGCCAGGGCTTGACACGCAGCCAATATTTAGTAAATATTTATTGGATTAATGTTGTTGACTATGAAAAAATCAATATTTTCTTAGGAACCATATATAAAAAAAAAAAAAACTTTTTCAAAGTTCCAAGGGAGTGTGAGAATGAGGATTATGTCTTTTTTATAACTTTGGGTAAATGACATACTCTATGCCTCAGCATCTTGGACTGTAAAAGGGGGAAATATCTAGCCCTTAGGGTTGTTATGAGATGCAACTAAGCTAATATATGTGAAGGTCTTAGGACAGCGCTTTGTGCACACTGAGCGCAATTAACGAGTCGGTTATAGTTTTTCGCTGCATTATCCCCCAGTGTCTAGCAAAGTATTAAACATAGCATGAGCCCTTGTTGGATGAGTACACCATGAGTTTGAAGGATAAATATAAATAAATTTCACTCCTAAAATAAGCAGCTTGTTTATTTTTAAAAGTTATCATTTGTTCCATAGGGTGCCAATTATCTCACTAATTGTTATAAGCTGTAACACAGAATTGGCCAAGGTCAAGGCCTCCCAATAGTGAAAGCTATTTAGAGTATCAAACTATTTATGCAAATTTGAATTCTAATGATATCCGGGAAACAATCAGCCTAAATATTTCCCGTGATATATATACATATATATATAATTTTTTTTTAAAGGTACTTTAAAAGCTATGTTAAGAATTTTATCAACCCCCATCAAGTCAATCCTTCAAAAGCAAGTCAATGAAAAAGAAGAAGTCAGGTTGGATATTGCACTTAAATGTTTATCATATTACACATCTAATTGGTCAATGCAGGATGCAGGTTATTGAACGACATCTTTAATATATAAACACTCGAATAGCTTGTAATTTACATAAATGTCACCATATGAAATAAACGTAAGCTAAAAATACTGGATAGAATTATAAAATTAATCATGAAGGTAGAACCACCACTTTTATATAATGGACTCCTAAAAAGAAATAGCAATGATGTGTTGACATAGGTCCATCAATTGTAACAAAGGTACCATTTTGGTGGGGGATGTTCATAAAGGGACATGTTTGGTTTTGGGGGGACGGGAGGGAATATATGGGAAATCTCTGTACCTTCCACTCAGTCTTGTTGTGAATATAAAACTCCTGTAAAAAATAAAGTCTATTAAAAAAGAGAGAAAGAGAAAAGCGAAGAAGAAGAAGAAGAAGAAGAAGAAGAAGAAGAAGAAGAAGAAGAAGAAGGAAAACAACAACATAAAAAATATAACAAAATAAATATACTCACTATTTCTGCTGTATGACCTCTAAAGGTATGGTAACATTTTCCCGTGTCTACACTCCATAGCTTACAAGTCTTATCAAAGGATGCAGTGGCAATTTTGTCACTAAAATTTAAAACAAAGGTAGATTTTGAAAACAAATTCAAACACACTGTATGAGACACTGAATTAAGACAAGACATTAATACGTAGGTCTGCATCTACTCAGAAATTTACTTTGTTTTTGAAACAACAAACAATCTTACGTTTGTTTCGGTGGATAACAATTTTAAGGTCTGATTTTTCAATAATATAAGATGATGCATTTAATTTAAAATGTTTTACATTGAAAGTATAAATTTATGTTTGGGATTACAATCAGTTTTTAAACTAGCACAATGAATATGGTAAATTTTTTAGTTTAGAAAACTCCTACCAAATGGAAATTAAAAATGTATGAGAGGCAGGAAACGGAAAAATTCTATTAGATCTACTGACAAGGATAACATTGAATTTACAAGAAGAAAAATGAAAAGGTATAAATCCAATGAACCACATGGCTAGATGAGTTTTTGAGAATTTAGTGTCTCCTTGGGAAAATAATGCTGCTAATATTCCAATTGTCAGCTCTTTGGTGAAGGAAGATGGTTTTCAGAGGAAATATGGTGAGACCTCAGTCCCTTTCAAACAAGAGGCTTTCCATGTACACCGCAGAGCAGGGTTACTATCAACACCAGATAGATAAGAGTAGGTTGGCCCGCATAACCTTTGACCATGGAACTAAATCTTTTCCTTTACCATTGACCCCTGTCTTTTATAGCAACCCATCAAAATGCTTCACCCAACGGGGTCACCGGTTATACTGCAAGCTCATTGTTCAAGACCCTCATTGGGTCTTAAGACCCAAATACGTATCTTAAAGCAAATTCTATGTCTTTGACACAGTCATAGGATTTATATTTTATCCAAACTAACATTAGTGCCCTGTATCTCTCCTTCGTTCTCAGGCCACCCACATAAGTATTTCTGTGGTCTCTGATACTAAAGGAGTCAGGTCCTTTCTGTCCATGCTCCATGCTCCAGGGACAGACTGTTCTGGAGAATACCCACCCACCCACCTCGAGCTTCCTAACACTCAAGGCTGGTTGTCAACCCAAAGTCTGCACTAACTCTCTCCCCATCTGGTCTGAGCGTTTCTCATTAGCTGCTGATGTCCAACTTCTGCTCATATATGCTGAGAGCACTGTGTGCTCTTTGTCAGTTCCTTCCCTCCACTTTCCAGCCCTCCTCCCCCTCAGACATATTGTCTCAAGTTGCTGCTGTTTCTCTCTCAGTTCCTGTTGGATCACACACTGCTCTCTACACCCATTCACCACTACATTATAAAAGATAACACTGATTTCACAGTTTTTAGAGTTACTTTATAGAATCAAAGCTTACTTCTGACCCAATGTATAAAACATGTAAGAACTAACCTGATTCTTCTATCTCTATCTCTGTCTGTCTCTCTGTCTCTCTGTCTCTGTCTCTGTCTCTGTCTCTCTCTCTCTCTCTCTCACACACACACACACACACACCTTCTCATTCTTTGGTGGCGATCTTGAATCTTGAACTCACTCTGCTGAAACCCCAGTGTCCCAAAGTGCTGTGAAAAAGGCTGCTTTAATCCATACATAAATCATCAGACTATGTAATCGGACAAGCGAGTTTTTTGTCAGGGGGTCTTGGTAGAATCCAATAGAAAGGCCAAAAGATGAAGAGTTCCTCCCCTCTCTATCCCCCCAAAACTTTGTTCTAAGATAGATATGCAAAAATATCCTGTCTTGTAAGTATAATATTATAGGATATTATATTATATCATGCAGAACATACTGTTAAAGTCCTTTAAATAACACTGCAAGTAAAGTAGGAATTATAGTAGAGGTAAAGCATTATCATTTATAATAGCAATTAAATCTCTCTCCCACAGGTTGGTGCAATAAGGCGTTATAAAAACTATCATTCTCTACAATGTAAAACTGCATACATCAAAGTTAAGTTTTTGGCAATGTAATTGGAATACTTCATCATTTTAATGTACCAATTAAGTGTGATTGTGCCATCACAATTGATATGATTTAAACTGTGTTACATCTTAGAAAGATATAATGACATTAGCAACCTACAAAGCAAGTTTTTAACATATATGGTATAAAATCTCTACTTTAAGTGCATCAGATTTTGATAGGATTCCCTTTATCGCCCCTGCCCCTACCCTAGACTGTTCTCATCATCCCATGAATGTATCTTTTTATCTGCCTCCTAACTAAATTCCTTGCCTCCTGTTTCATCCCAGTCCAAACCCTCTGACCCCTTCTCTCTGTCAGAACAGCCCTCCCAAAATGGCACTTGCATTGCGTCCCTCCTTTGTACACAAAGCCTTCATGACAACTCAGTCGTCCAGAACAGAGTTCAAACTACGCAGAACGCTCTGAGCTCACCCACTTCTGATTCTCACCAGGAAACATCCACTAGAGAGCCAGGGGCACTGGGGAAGCCGGGCAAAGCCCCACCTAGGCCATGGAGCTGCAGGGTGCCCTCCCCCAGGGTGCCCTCCCACCTCCTTTATTTTCCACCTCCAAGCTTCTGCTGGAGTTGCACCTCATCCTCAGAACCTCCACCAAGAGAAATCCCACTGGCCTTTCTCTTCTAACTTTCAAGCCATTTACTCTTGTGTTCTAGCCATCATAATACCATCATAAAAGAGACATATTTACTGAGACAGCTTAGTGAATGGAAAAAGTCACAGTGGTCAGTCATGAAAAAAGACACACATTAAAAACTTTTACTCAAATACGCAAGGCAAAGGCCTTTTCTTTGGCTACCTGGAGCTCATTATCTGCCTTACAGAAATCATACCCAACCTCTACAAGTTCCATGTCAACCAGAGGAAGACATGAATAAATGGCGAGAAAATAAAGGATTTAATGGATTAATGAGGAAGAAGTGAATGACTGAATGTCTGTTTACCCATACGGATTGTTGAATGCTATGGCATAAACCACATTCCGGTGGCCCTCCAGGGTATGAAGCTCCTCTCCAGATGCAGTATCCCAAAGTTTACACGTCCGATCATAGCTTCCTGTAATAAAGCTAACACGCGGGAGACAAATAGATCACAAAGTGACAACAGCAGCGTGTTAATAAAGACCTTGTTTTTTTACCTACAAGATTATAACCCCATTTATCTTGCTCTTCTTTTTTTAAATCTTTCTTTATTTTTGAGAGAGAGAGCAACAGAGCATGAGCAGGGGAGGGGCAGAGAGAGAAGGAGACACAGAACCCGAAGCAGGCTCCAGACTCTGAGCTGTCAGCACAGACCCCAAGGCGGGGCTCGAACTCACAAACCGTGAGATCATGACCTGAGCTGAAGTCAGACGCTTAACCAAGACTGAGCCACCCAGGTGCCCCATCTTGCTTTTTACAAAATGAAATCGTGTATGGAGAACCGTTAAATTGGGAACAATAGCTACATCCTTTTATTAGGAACTTTTTAAATTTTATCCCTAAACCAAAACAGAGCCACTAAATCAGATTAAGAGTAATCCTGCCAATAATCATTCTTATAAATAATTACGAATTAAATAATATTAATCAGCAACATTTTCTGAAATTCTAACAGATCTCAATAAACAGTATCGTTCTTCCCATTGGTCAGCCCATAAAATCTTAGCATCATCTTTGGTTCCTCTAATCCCCTCATATACCACACACAATCTACTAGTAAATTCTGTGAGCCCCATCTCAAAATACACCCCTAGTGTGGATGCATTTCACCAGGCTCCATTGCCTCCGTCTCTTGCCTAAACAATGAAAGCATCTTCTAATAGATCTTGGCTCACACATGGTCCTTACTCCTTATGAGTCTATCTTCCACACCGAAATTGGAGGTTTTTGGCTTTTTTTTAACTTCCCTCCAATGGCTTCCTAACAATCTAGAGGAAAATTCAAACTTCTGCTCATGGCCCACAAGACCAACAGCACTGGCTGTCTCTGGGACCTCAACTTGACCCCAAAGCACACCCTGAGCAGGCACATTCACCTCTTTGCTAGTCTTTCTTCTACCCATCAGGTTTACTGCCATCATCCCCAGGACCTGGAACATGACTGGCAAACTAGTAAGTGTCAGTGAATATTTACTGAAGATTAGCAATCCTCTTACATGACTATTCTTCTACAGGAATAATTTGTACGTTGCCCTCTCATATGTAGTTTTTTATTTTAGAGAGAAAGAGCACATGCAAGTGGGGAGGGGGGAGAGAGAGAGAGAGAGAGAGAGAGAGAATCTCAAGCAGGTTCCACGTTCAGCATGGAGCCCAATGAAGGGCTCGATCTCACGACCCTGAGATGACGAGCCAAAATCAAGAGTTGACCACACTGAAACAACTGAGTCACCTATGCACCCCTTGACCTCTAATATTTTAAAGTTAAAAATACTATCTTAGTTATTCCTTAAATACTCCATTAGGAAAGCTACTTCCCCAACACAGAAAAAAGTGCACAGAAGTAAAAAGCTGGTCTGCAATAAAAAAGAATGAAATCTGGCCATTTGAGACAATGTGGATGGAACCAGAGTATATTATACTAAGTGAAAAAAAGTCAGTCAGAGAAAGACAAGTATCAGATGATTTCACTCATATGTCGAATTTAGGACACACAACAGATGAACATAAGGGAAGAGAAGGAACAGTAAGATAAAAACAGAGGGAGGTAAACCGTAAGAGACTTTTAAATACAGAGAACAAACTGAGAGTTGATGGAGGGAGGGAGGCAGGGTAGGGTTAGGGGTAGGGTTAGGGTTAGGGTTCGCTAAGTGAGTGATGGGCATTAAGCAGGGCACTTGTGATGAGCACTGGGTGTTATACAGAAGTGATGAATCATTGAGTTCTACTCTCGAAACTAATACTGCACTGTATGCTAACTTAAATTTAAATAAATTAATTAAAACAAATAAGTTAAATCAAGAAATAAATTAATAAATAAATTAAAAAACTGGTCTGAGTGTCAAGTGGTAACGATAAAAGGTAAACAGATAAATGATAAATTCTGACAAGGAAACTCAACCAAACAAAAGGGTTGACAAGGCAGTATACCTTTGATTCTTCTCCAGACACTTCCTCTTAGCTTTTCAGGGAAGTAAACTGGCACAGTCGTGATGGAAGATAGGATGGTGGGTCCCCCAAAAAATTAAAAATAAAACTACCGTATGATCCCACAATCTCACTTCTGGGTGTATATTTAAAAAATGCAATCAGGGGCGCCTGGGTGGCTCAGTCGGTTGAGCGTCCGACTTCGGCTCAGGTCATGATCTCGCGGTCCGTGAGTTCGAGCCCCGCATTGGGCTCTGTGCTGACGGCTCAGAACCTGGAGCCTGTTTCATATTCTGTGTCTCCCTCTCTCTCTGCTCCTTCCCCATTCATGCTCTGTCTCTCTCTGTCTCAAAAATAAATAAACGTTAAAAAAATTTAAAAAAATGAAATCAGGGTCTCATAGAGGTATCTGCACTGCCATGTTCTTTGCAGCGCTGTTCACAACAGCCAAAACATTGAAACAACAAATATCCATCAGGGAATGAATGTCATACTATTTAGCCATGAGAAAGAAAGAAACTCTGCCACTTGCAAAAACATGGACGAACTTGGAGGGCATTATGCTAAGTGAAATAAGCCAGACACAGAAAAACAAGTATTGTCTGATCTCACACACAGGTGGAATCTAAAAAAAAAGTCAAATTCATAGAAGCAGACAGTAGAACAGTAGTCACCAAGGACTGGGGAGTGGGAGAAATGGGGAGACATTGGTTAAAGAGCATAAATTTGCAGTTATGTAGGATGAATGCACAGTTGCATAGTTGCAGTTATGTAGATGTAATGCACAGGCATAATCACTATAGTTAATAATATTGGCCTGAGCTAAAACTGATCCATGAATTCAGCAAAGTCACAAGATATAAAATTAGTGCACAGAAATTAGTTGCATTTCTATACACCAATAAGGAAGCAGCAGAAAGAGAAATCAAGGAATTGATCCCATTTACAATTGCACCAAAAACCATAAAATACCTAGGAATAAATCTAACCAAAGAGGTTAAAAGTCTGTACACTGAAAACTATAGAAAGCTCATGAAAGAAATTGAACAAGATACCAAAACAAAAAACAGGAAAAATATTCCATGCTCAAGAATTGGAAGAACAAATATTGTTAAAATGTCAATACTATCCAAAGCAATCTACATATTCAATGCAATCCCTATCAAAATAACACCTGCATTCTTCACAGAGCTGGAAAAAACAATCTTAAAATTTGTATGGAACCAGAAAAGATCCTGAATTTCCAAAGCAATCCTGAAAAAGAAAAACAAAACTGGAGACATCATAATTCCGGACTTCAAGATGAATTACAAAGCTGTTATCATCAAGACAGTATGGTACTGGCACAAAAACTGACACACAGATTAATGGAACAGAATAGAGAACCCAGAAATGGACCCACAAACGTATGGCCAACTAATCTTTGACAAAGCAGGAAAGAATATCCAATGGAATAAAGACAGTCTCTTCAGCAAGTGGTGCTGGGAAAACTGGACAGCGACATGCAGAAGAATGGACCTGGACCACTTTCTTACACCATACACAAAAATAAACTCAAAACAGATGAAAGACCTCAATGTAAGACAGGAAGCCATCAAAATCCTCGAAGAGAAAGCAGGCAAAACCTCTTTCATCTTGCCCGCAGCAACTTCTTACTCAACACGTCTCCAGAGGCAAGGGAAACAAAAGCAAAAATGAGCTACTGGGACCTCATCAAAATAACTTCTGCACAGCAAAGGAAACAGTCAGCAAAACTAAAAGGCAACCGACAGAATGAGAGAAAATATTTGCAAGTGACATATCAGATAAAGGGTTAGTATCCAGATAAAGGGTTAGTATCCAAAATCTATAAAGAACTTATCAAACTCAACCCCCAAAAAACAAATAAGCCAGTGAAGAAATGGGCAAAAGACATGAATAGACACTTCACCAGAGAAGACATCCAGATGGTCAACCAACACATGAAAAAATGCTCAACATCACTCATCATCAGAGAAATAGAAATCAAAACCACAATAAGATACCACCTCACACCTGTCAGAATGGCTAAACTTAACTCAGGCAATGACAGATGTTGAGGATGTGGAAAAAGAGGAATGCTGGTGGGAATACAAACTGGTGCAGCCACTCTGGAAAACAGTATGGAGGTTCCTCAAAAAATTAAAAATAGAATTACCCTATTACCCTGCAATTTCTCTGCTGAATATTGATCCAAAGGACACAGATGTGCTGTTTCAAAGGGGCACATGCACCCCACTGTTCATAGGAGTGCATAGCCAAAGTATGGAAAGAACCCAAATGTCCATCAACAGATGAGTGGATAAAGAAGATGTGCCATATATATATGTGTGTGTGTGCCATATATATATGTGTGTGTGTGTGTGTGTGTGTGTGTATACACACACACACACACACACACACACACACACACACACACACAATGGAACGTTACTTGGCAATCAAAAAGAATGAAATCTTGCCATGTGCAACAACATGGATGGAACTAGAGTGTATTATGCTCAGCAAAATTAGTAAGAGAAAGACAAATATCATATGACTTCACTCATATGTAGAATTTAAGATACAAAACAGATGAACATAAGAGAAGGGAAGCAAAAACAATATAAAAACGGGAGGGGACAAAACACAAGAGACTCTTAAATATAGAGAACAAACTGAGGGTTGCTGGAGGGGTTGGGGTGGGGGGATGGGCTAAATGGGCAAGGGGCATCAAGGAAGACACTTGTTGGGATGAACACTGGGTGTTATACGTAGGGGATGAATGATTGGATTCTACTCCTGAAATCATTATTGTGCTATATGCTAACTAACTTGAATGTAAATTACAATATAAATAAATAAAAAATAAAATAAAATAATAATTCTGGCTTGAATACTGGAAATACACTAAAAGAATAGATTTCAAGTGCTTTCTTCACACACACAAAAAGTGGTAACTGTGAGGAGATAATATGTTAATTAGCTTGACTGCAACAATTATTTCACTATGTGTATGTACGTCAAATCATGTGGTACACCTTAAATATATATACAATTTTATTTTTAAAAAAATTTATCCTTGGTTGTTAAAAATTAGAAATGAAGAATAGAAAGGGAAATATAGAGGGGCACCTGGGTGACTCAGTTGGTTGAGTGTCTGCCTCTTGATTTCAGCTCGGTAATGATCCCAGGGTCATGGGATCAAGCCCCGAATCCAGCTTTGTCCTGGCAGGGCAGAACCTGCTTGGGATTCTCTCTCCCTCTCTCTGCCCTCTCCCCTGATCACTTGCTCTCTCTCTAAAATAGAGACAAGAAGGGAGCGGGGGGGGGGGGGGGGGG